>NC_138027.1:74368269-74506601 GCF_964106645.2 Podarcis pityusensis
CAAGTTGACTGAGGTACACCCAATGTTCAAGAGGTCAGGAATGGAGAAGAAAGCAGTTCTGCTCTTTTTATGATTTCTCCCTGCACATGGGTTTTAAAAAAAGTGGAGATGTCGTGTTCTGTTCATTTTCTAATGCCATTGTCCAACCCATAGATTCTTGCATGCAACAATAGTCTAAGGCAGGCATAGGCAAACTCGGGCTGCCAGATGTTTTAAGGCTACAATCCCCATCATCCCTGACTACTGGTCCTTTTAGTAGGGATGGTGGGAGTTGTAGTCCCAAAACATCTGGAGGGCCAAGTTTGCCTATGCCTGGTCTAAGAACAGAAGAAGATCCCTCTGGGTTAAGACCAAAGATTCATCTAGCCCAGTATCCTGTTCTCGCAGTGACCTATGGGAAGCCCTGGGGCAGGAGCTGAGCAGAACAACACTCTCTCCACTTGTGATTCCCAATAACTGGCATTCAAGCGATAGAGCTCATAGTTCAACAATGGAATTCATGCCCAGAGGGTGAAATTATGGGCCACAACCTGGATGACTTTAACAGAAGATTAGATGTCAGTGTGGAATATGAGAGGCTTCGTCTTCTATGAAGGGGTGACAATGCCTGCAAATTGTATCAAATTCCATAAGAAAATCAGAAAGTTATAGCCTTTTCCTTTGCTTTTTTTAAAGAATCAAACTTCAAACGTGCTCTGAATGAAAACCCCTGGTTGTATCTGCTTACAGTTTGGCAGGAGGTTTAATCCAATCTGGAGCAGCTGCTGTGCCCATAAATTCCATCCACTTTGTCCAAAAGGGGGGGAAGTTCTAGCAATCGTTAGACCCTTCATTATTGTGATAGGAATTCTTCTCTTAATGTGCAGATACTGATACAAGGTGGATTTGGGGGGCTGTTCACACCCCCTACTAGACATACAGTTTTGTACATACAATGGTACCTTGGGTTAGGTCCTTAATTCATTCCAGAGATCCGTTCTTAACCTGAAACTGTTCTTAACCTGAAGCACCACTTTAGGTAATGGGGCCTCCCGCTGCTGCTGCCACGCCAGAGCACGATTTCTGTTCTCATCCTGAAGCAAAGTTCTTAACCCGAGGTACTATTTCTGGGTTAGCGGAGTCTGTAACTTGAAGCGTATGTAACCTGAAGCATATGTAACCCGAGGTACCACTGTAGTTGTAAAAATAGGTGCAAACAATTAGCGTGCGTGAAGCAATGAAGAATAGCTTTAATAGTTATTTATGCCTACATGACATTCAATACAGCAAGAAGGTTTAGTATGATAGAGGTAAGGGGTTGTCTTTTCTGCTTCATGCCATTAGTAATACTGTATTTCATTTCCCAAAAGGGAACCACCATAAAAGGTTTTAAATAGCTTAGGTATAAAGGGATCTCTATTTCCATCACAAGTTTGGGGGGGTATTAATTTGATAGCACTTTGAGGTTTTTATCTCATTCCGGGTGCCACTAATGTTTGAACACTCCAGCTGATTCAATTTTAATATTAAAGAGGCCTTCACTTGTTCCTTTATGAAGTCAAATCCATCATTTCTCAAACACGACAATATTCCAGATTAAAATAAAGTGATGATAAATGTAAGAGGATTTAATTAAAAACAACAAATCATTTGGCTGCTTCTAGTGGGCAACCCTATAATCCAACATTCTTAAGCTATGCAAAATAGTGAAATATGAAACCAATACCATACCGGAAATGAGAGAGGATTGTAAGCCATTAGGCTTGTGTTGCCCTGATGACGGATTTACATTGCATGGTTGTAACCACTATGGGACTGTAGTCATACATAACATGTTTGCACAGCAGCAAACGTATTTCCCTACTGCAGTGGGGAGGGGGACAAAGACTGCAAAACACTTTTCAGCTGAAGTTGGGGGAAATGCTTTGTCTTGAGGATCCAGTGCTATAGAATAAGAAAGTTGTTTCCCTGAACATACCTGTCTATGCCATAGCTTTGCTATTTGTACCCTAGAAACAGAAACGCTGGACGCTCCTAAAGCAAGTCCTTTCACCATTGCCTGTGGTTAGCAACAGGAAATGGCCATATGTGTGTTGCATGTTCCTAGGTGGTCAGGTTGGGTGATGCCAGGAGAATGCCATGGTACTTCAGGTAGGGTTGCCATATTTCAAAAAGTACAATTGATGTTTCGATTGACTTGCCCAGGACCCAAGGCAAAGCACTGCCTTTTGGAAATCCACCCCACCCAGACATCAATTCCACCTTTGAAATCCTGGTAACGTCTGGGGCAACCCTGACATATGGCAGCCTTACTTCAGGTAATACTTTAGTCATACCCATGTTGCTCTGGAATTCCCATTCTTTGCTCACTTTTATGGGAATCCCACCCAAGGTCATTGACAAACTGTTGCACTGTTAATTTTTCTGTGCTGTCTTCCAATATTATTTTAGAACTCATTTGTGGCAATAGCTTTGCCGAACAATGGAGTTGCAACACAAGCCTGTTCGGTGTGGATGGGCAAAGTGCAGTTGAGGCTATATCCTGAGTAAATGTTCCTTTAAACTGAAAGCTTCCTGTTCAGAGGTTCAGCCCATTTTCCTTATCGGCATAGTTGTTGGATGGGGGGGGGGGGGCTGAACTGCTGCTTGGAAAGAGTCAGATTCTTCTCCGGGGGGGGGGGGGGGAGGAGATGTTAAATGCTGGCTTCTTTCCCTGATAACAAAATAGTTGTAATCCATGGTAACAAAATCTGACAGGCAACAATTAAGAGACAATTCAGTTAGCGCTAATTGTGCTGAGCAGGAAAGCAATAACATGGGTTGAGCAGGAAGCTTTCAGTTAACATTAGAGAGGACTTTGCAGAATCGAACTGACTTGTGGGTAGATATTCTAGAAACTTCTTTGTCACAGGGAAAGGGGTTGATGGAGAATATTTTGTTTTATAAAATGCATGTGAGGAACCAACATTTTAATTCCAGCTGATGGCAGGAAATCAGTGCCTCAGCAGTACCAAAGGAAACGTCTGTTAAACAGATGAACCCAGAAGGAGGTTTAAAAAATAGTGAGGAAGGCTGTATGTTGTAGAACACAAATATTTCTATTTAAAGACATTCCAGTCCTCGATGTGCTTCTATAATTCTCCTAGACCTATTTGTGGCACTTAAAATAAAGGCGGGGTGGGTGGGTGGAAAGTAAGACCTTAAGAGAGTCTCTCTCTCTCTCTCTCGCTCACTTTTTTTCCTTTTACAAATGCCGTGATAAATATTCCCCTTGAAGAAACAACACCAGAACATCATTTCATGTCACTGGTAAACATTTATTTATAGCATGTCAGCTGATTATATCCCAGTAATGCAAAAAGGAGAGAGTCTCTGTCAACGAGTGATGGACTTTGAGCAAATTAAAATAGCACTGGCTCTGGCTCAAACAGTGTCCATTCTTTAAAAAGAAAAAAATTCAAGCTAAATATAGTTAGCCCGTAAGAATCTCAGAACTATTGGGGAACAGAGGATGACTGTAACATATCTAGCGTGGGCAAACCCTAGCTCAGATATCAGCATGTGTGGCAAAATAGATTTCCACCACTGCACCATCAGCTACAGTATAGAGCAGGCCCCAACAACATGAAAGTTGTTTGCTCCTGATTTATATTTTCATAGCTGTTAATGTTTTGAAACTCTTTCCCTTCCCTTTCAGCTACCCTGGAAATTACAGCAGATCGGCTCCTAAGAGAGCAGGCCCTATCATTAGGCAACAGGCTCAGGTGGCAGAAGTTGTGAGGTGCAGCATTTCCTCTAAACTAGCCTGCTCACATGAGGTGCTGTGGAGATACTCTCATACTGCTAGTGCTGAAGTAACTCTAGCCACCCTCTGCATGTGGGATTGCCATCTTGCCCTTTGCCTCAGGCAGCAAAGTGTCTTGAGCTAGCCCTGGCCCCTACCACCCACAAACAACCCTTTCAACACCACATCCCCCCAGTCTTTCTTAGGTAGAGCTACTGGCACAGAATTTGTATCTTGTCCCCTGAACCCCCAAGAGATATAACTGCCACAGGAGTCCTGCCACAGGGCCAGAGACTACTCAGAAGATCAAGAAAGCCCTGAAGAGCTTCCCTAAAAACCTCGCTGCTTAGAAAAGTCCCATGGCTTTTTTTAAAAAAAGGCACAGGTCCTTTAACTCTCCACATGCAGCCCCCATGGGGTGGGGCTTCCATCTTGACCACCAAGCCCAGATTATGAAATTCTGCCAGTTGCTGTAAGACACTTCTGAGACACCATGTATTTCCTGGCTCAGATGAGGGATTGTGGTTCTGAGTCAATACCTTCTATCTCGCACACAGCCCTGACCTCTCCATGACTTGCCTTCCTATCTGTTTCAGAACCCTGGGAGTACTGATTCTGTCTTGTGTGGGCCATCTCATTGATAGAAGAAGAGTTTGGATTTGATATCCCACTTTATCACTACCCTAAGGAGTCTCAAAGCGGCTAACAATCTCCTTTCCCTTCCTCCCCCACAACAAACACTCTGTGAGGTGAGTGAGGCTGAGAGACTTCAGAGAAGTGTGACTAGCCCAAGGTCACCCAGCAGCTGCATGTGGAGGAGCAGGGAATCGAACCCAGTTCACCAGATTATAAGTCCACTGCTCTTAACCACTACAGCACGCTGGCTCATGACTCCCTTACTTGCATGCTCTAAAATGAAAAAGTTGTGATAGCACCGAAATGTGTGAGGAAGGTTCAGGGAAATGAGGGCCTGCTGTACAAATCAGGTGTCTGGCAGCAATAGGTCAACTTCTTAAGCATTTCCTGCTCCAGCCATCCCCTTTCAATGGTGTTTTCAGAAGACTTCTGAAGGCAACCCTGTATAGGGAATTTTTTAATGTTTAATCTTTTATTATGTTTTTATGTATGTTGGAAGCTGCCCATAGTGGCTAGGGCAACCCAGTCAGATGGGTGGGTTAACAGCAACAACAACAACAACAATGTGATATTCTATTCCTGAATTGTGGAATTGTATCATGTGGTTATTTATATTTGTATTTTATGCTTTATGCAAACTGCCCTAAAAGGTGGGCAAAGAAGAATTAAATTAAACTTTAAAATGTCCACTCTTAATATTCTGTAGCTATATTCCCTTCCATTAAACCATGTGGGTTTTGCGCCAGCTGAGCTTTCGGAGTGATATATTGCCGCGGGAGTAGAATTATTTATTGAAAGAAATTGGGCGGCATTTTACAAAAGCAAAAAAAGTCGGTGATGACACACATGATTAGTTAGTCTGTTTCCAAAAACAGCAAATTGTGCTCTGTGGGACACATCCTGTCCCCCTTCTGACGAGCCATTAAATGCAAGTCGCAACAGGAAGATTTATGGGGAGAGGAATTTCAAGACATAAGCAGCCATGAAACTTGCTCTGTGGCATCAGATAGCCACCCGTGGAAATGGGTTGTGTCAGCAGGAATGAACTTGGTTCTAAAGGGTTAGCAAAACAGGAAACTGCCTTGGTTCATCTAGCTCAGCGCTGTCTGCACAGAATGGGAACTGGACTCACATCTGTGCCATCTCTCTCATCCCTACGGTTTGAATTGTAAGAAAAGTTAATTTAAGGAAATTCATGGAAAGCAAATTTCCCTGTACCCACCTAAATTGTGGCAGCGTTAGGGATGCATTGCAGAACAAACCAAAGCAAAATATTGTTGGCATCCATCTTTCTCAAGAGACAATGGAGTGTGCCTCTGGGGATGAAGGCTGACACGAGAACGGGCCTTCTCTACGGTGGCTTCCCATCTGTGGAATGCTCTCCCGAGGGAAGTTCGCCTGGTGCCTTCATTACACACCTTTAGGCGCCTGGCAAAAATGTTCCTTTTTAACCAGGCCTTTGGTTGGCCTGATGGACACCCTATGCCCTTTTAAAATGTGGTGAGTTTTCGGGGGGGGGGCGGCTATTGGGTTGTTGTTACAGTGGAACCTCGGGATGCAAACGGGATCCGTTCCAGAGCCCTGTTTGCATCCTGAATGGAACGTAAGACGCAATGGTGCATCTGTGCGTGCGCAGGTCACATTTTGCCGCTTCCACGCATGCACGTGATGTCATTTTGAGCATCTGCGCATGCGCTCCGTTACTTCCGGGTTGCCATGGAGCGCAACCTGAAATCGCTCAACCTGAAGCACATTCAACCTTAGGTATGACTGTATTTTGATTTTGTATTTTGTGGTTTTATATTTTGATTTTATTCTGTGAACTGCCCTGAGACCTCCTGGTATAGGGCGGTATATAAATTCAATTAATAATAATAACCATAAACCATTACATTAGTGACCTCTCTGGGGCGCAAGCCTGGGCAGTGTGTATGGAGGTCCTGGGCTGCAAGACCCACCCATGCCTCTCAGCCTTGCCGATGCTGCCCAAAGGAAAGCAGAGCAAGGTATTTGGCACCAGCTTGGCTGCAGGAGTTGCCAGAAGGAGGTGTACAAGGCACCTTACAACCATCTTAGGGACTCCACTCTGGATTTGTGTAGGGTTTATTCCTTAGCCTTTTCTTCTCCCGAAGATATCCTACAAAGCAGCAGAGCCTTAGGATAAGAATTTTCCTTCTCCTAGATGGGCTAGGTTGACAAGCTCCATCTGCCTCATACTTCCCTCTACGGCACGTGCAGTAACCACCTTCTTGACAGTTGGACCTACTATGGGTCTTGTCTGCTCAATTCACCAGAGCCTGTCTTCACACGCAGAGGAAGTTCCTAACTCACCAGCGGTTTGGGACTCACCGGCTACCCTCGCCAGGTATAGTCGAAGCCATTTCCCAGGCTGCAGCCATTGTGGCATAGTGACAGCTTCTAGGAGCCACAGATGAAAGCTGAGTGCAGGGTGGGGCCCAAAGGTGGACAAACCACCTCAAAAGGAGTATGATGTGTCCCCCAGCAGAAATATCAGCCCTCCCCTAACATCCTGTGCACCCCGGAATCAGCAGAAATTCACCACTAAAGCATGGTTATTGTGTCAAGAAGCTGTTGCAGACTGCACCCGCATAACAGCACCCTTTCATCCACTTTAAATTTGCAAATCTAAAGTTCTGGAATTTGACTGAATCACTCCCACAAAACCCTGAGGCATGTTAGCTTTGCTTGAGACACGGCTATTTGAATTGGCTTAGGGAGTGCATTCTCCAAAGAAAGTCAGCATACTCTGGAAAGATTTCCACTGAGGTCAGTGGGAATACTCTGAAGTCAGGGATTGGGAGAGTGGCGCTTCAGTGATGTTAGAGGCTTTTCAGACAACGTGACCTTATTTCTAAGTTTGGAGGAGAACAGAAATTACATTGGGGCATTTAGCTGAGGTTGGTTCAAAAACATGAAACACATAACGACAACAAGATCTGCAAGGAGGGTCCCCCAAGGTGTGTGATTTCACATTGGATAGAGCAACGAGCATTTTTCTGCACTTAAAGCAGAAAAGAAAATGCTGCAAAATGAAGTCTGGCCATTAATTGGGACAAGTGATCTTTACTTACAAGGTTATCCCTGCTGCGAGACCCTTTGAAGCCGATTAACTTTTGCATCTGCTACAAAGAGAGAGAGAGAGAGAGAGAGAGAGAGAGAGAGAGAGAGAGAGAAATATGAAGCCTGACAACCTAGTTCTAAACCCTTCTGGAAACTGGTGCTGCAGTCAGGATGCTACAATGCGAAACATTTTTCCACTGTTTTTGCAGGAATTTGGCTTGTGGTGAAAACAGATATAAACAAGTCTTCGCAACCTTTTTTGAACTTGGGAGTGTGTGTGTCAAAATTGGCTTTACTTTCTGGGTGGCCCCAACCCAGCATTAACGATCCGTTCTTCAGGAGAACATACTGAGAGACGTCGCATATAGACAGTTGTGTATGATTGATGTTGGAAAATTCAGGGCAGGCAAAAGAAAGCACTTCTTGATGCAGCTCATGCAGCTATGGAATTCATTCCCACAAGGTGTGATGGTGGCCAACAACCTTCTCAATGAAGATAAGGCTGTTGGGAACTACTAGCCCTGCGACCAGTATTCTCCTTCCACTTTCAAAGGCAGTCTGCCCCTGAATACCACTTGTTCAGAATCACAAGTGGGACAATGCAGTTGTGCTTGAGTTCTGCTTGCAGGTTTCCTATAAGCATTTGGTTGGCCGCTATGAGAACAGATGAATCTTTGATCTGATCCAGCAATGTTCTTATTATAGTTTTAGACTGTGCTTGCATGCAGGAATCTACCGGCTGGGCTACAGTATTAGAAGATGAATAGAACAGGCTGCATTCATCTCAGGTTTATACTCCTGAGTATAACTGTGTGCCCCTCTCTAAATGCTCTCTCAATTTGAGGGTCGCTGAGATATGGAGGGCTGACTAAATAGTGTAGGGCATGGGTAGGCAAACTAAGGCCCGGGGGCCGAATCCGGCCCAGTCGTCTTCTCAATCCGGCCCGCAGATGGTCCGGGAATCAGCGTGTTTTTACATGAGTAGAATGTGTCCTTTTATTTAGAATGCATCTCTGGGTTATTTGTGGGGCCTGCCTGGTGTTTTTACATGAGTAGAATGTGTCCTTTTATTTATAATGTTATTTGTGGGGCATAGGAATCCGTTCATTGTGTTGTTGTTTTTTCAAAATATAGTCCAGCCCCCCACAAAGTCTGAGGGACAGTGGACCAGCCCCCTGCTGAAAAAGTTTGCTGACCTGTGGTGTAGAGTCTAGAGCAGCGGTTCTCAACCTGTGGGTCCCCAGATGTTGTTGGACTACAACTCCTATCATCCCTGAGCTCTGGCCTTGCTAGCTAGGGGTGATGGGAGTTATAGTTCAACAACATCTGGGGACCCACAGGTTGAGAAAGGCTGGTCTAGAGAAACATTTCACTGACATTCCTCATTGAACACGGTGCCTTTTAATCTGTGACTTCTTCCAAAGGTTTGTGCATAAAAATGGACCTGGTCCTTGCCTTGGTAGTAGTATGGTGTCGTGCCCAACTTCATCTCATCCTGCCTAAAGGAGAGCCTCCTAGTTGTACCTTACATGTACCTTACATGTGGAAGGCTGCAGGCTCAATAAAAGACATATCCAGCTATAACAGATAACAGCCCTGAGAAAATAAAAGGAGAAGTTTTGTTGTTCTGGAATCCATGTCACAAAATAGTTTGCAGGCTGTCCTCATCCTTGAGTGAAACATAAAGGGAAGACCTGGATAACAGGCCATTCTAGAGGCAGAGAATTAGCCACATTTATTCTTCTGGTTTCCAGCAGGCCTTGGTGCAATTTGGTACCTGAAAAGCACCTAAATGGCTTAATTTGAAATTCCACTGCCTCCTTCCTATTCCATTCTAATATTGTGACCAGATACAGACTCATGGACTTCAATACTAGACAAATTCTGGGGAGGAGTGGGCTCCATGGTTCCTGGCTTGGCTTTACCATCTAGCCTGATCAAGAGTTCTGGAGAACTGAAAAGCTCTCACACTTATTTTGCGATATAAGTATTGGCCTCATAAACGAATTGCCGTAATTTGAATTTCAAAATTTTCTTGTAGGCCAAACCAGCTACCATTACTTTTTTGTGTTTATCATTTGAGTCACGTATATGCTGACTGGAGCATGAATTCTGATACACAGGCATGGAGTTTGCCAACAATCAATGGAGATCTGGGATATAATGGCCATGAACAGAATCACCAGATAGAATTAGTTATGGGATGGAAGACTCAGTCAATACAGACCTTTCAACAGAATTGGACAATGCTTATTATGTATTGGAATCAGTAAAAGAGAGATGAAACAGATAACCATGGATATATTAATGTTTGAGGTAGTCAATCACGCATAAGCTATTAGGGATAAATATAAAATAAAATAACATTTTTCGCTGAAAATAAACTACTGTTGGCAATGTTCTGTTTGGCTAGAATGCACTGTGTGAATCTCAAATCAGAGTCTTAGCTTGCAAAGAGCAGCCAAATTACACCCAATGCAAACATTCAGAGCAAGTGCAGGCCCTCCAGATGTTTCCTAACTACAGCTCCCATCATCCCTGATCATTGGCCATGCATGCGGAGGCTGATGGGAGTTGCAGTTCTTCAACATCTGGAGAGCCAAAGGGTCCCCACACCTGATTCATTCAAAAAATGAATGAGATCTGATCCATGCATTGGAAACCTTGGCTTGCTGTAGTGCCACATTCATCCACACAATTGCTGGACCACATATGAACGCACAGCCAGCTCCCCATGTTCAGCCCAGTGATGTGACGTATTAGCCTTGCACAGAGACACGTTCCACACTATTGGCTGTGCACCAGACTGTTCGAAACCAGAACCAAGGCAGCTGCCATTCAGTAGCATAAAATCTAAAATGTCAAACACATTTGCATCCATTCACGCTTAGTGTCAGTTCCACAGCAGTCACTAACGTATACCATTTTTCCCCTTAGTGCATATATTTTGCTCCTTTAAAATAATGCTTTTGATAAATGCTCATGGCATAACAATGCTTTCAAACAACAAATGCTTAGAGTGAGCATACCCTTCAAGAAAGGAAGTCACTGATGGTCTTATACTTTCCTTTCTACTTTCTGAATGATCCACAATGTTTTATAAATATAAGTGAATGAGCAACATTCTCCGCTGCCTCTATTTAAGTTGCCCTGGGAGCCTTCCCATTTCCTCTTCTAACGCTATGAAAGAAGTGCCTTGTATTCCATCAGGTGCTACCAGCAATAAATGCTAATATTTTCAGACATTTGTGCCTTTCAAGTCCTAAAAGGGGAAATCTAAATTCTTATAATAATATAAGGTAGGGGCGTGTACCAGCCACAAGATTTGGAAAGCAGCCCGAGTTAGTCTGGAGTGCTTTGGAGGCTGCCTTGTTTGGTTCGGGTAGAAATCAAAATCTCATTTCAGAGAAATGAAGCTTTGTGTCTCCCCCATTCAATAATATGGAGAGATTTAAAAATACCCCATTGTTTTGAGCCCCAGGGAGCCTGAGAATGTTGTGTCCAGTAGTTTGATCACTTCTGACAAAGCCCAGGCTTTGAATCACAAATTTGCAGCAGCCTCCATTCAGATAGGAGTGCAGACGCCATTGCCTTCTTATCGGCCCTGATATGCAGACTCTTTTTCTTGCCCGGCATGTTTCATTAATTACATCTTGATACGCTATTAATAGGAATTGCAACAAAATGTTGACGTGCAGACTGTGGTTCTGTTCAGGATTCCAGCCAGCCAGTGATGCCCTTTCCGGACATCAATTCTTCTTACTCTCTACATTTTTCCTTCCTTGTCAATAAACCTCTTTCAGCCCCTCTCCGCCCTCCCCCCCACGGGCTTACATTTCCCCTCCAATATTAGTCAGCACTCCATGGCTACAAAGCCATGCTCGCTCTGTACAACTAAAGAATGCAGAAGCTAGACTGGTGACTGAGAGTGGCCATATAACACCCGTCCTGAAAGACCTGCATTGGCTCCCAGTACATTTCCAAGCACAATTCAAAGTGTTGGTGCTGACCTTTAAAGACCTAAAAAGCTTCAGCCCAGTATACCTGAAGGAGCGTCTCCATCCCCAGCGTTCTGCCCGGACACTGTGGTCCAGCACCAAGGGCCTTCTGGAGGTTTGCCCACTGCGAGAAGTGAGGCTACAGGGAACCAGGCAGAGGGCCTTCTCAGTAGTGGCACCCGCCCTGTGGAACGCCCTCCCACGAGATGTCAAAGAGAAGAACAACTACCAGACTTTTAGAAGACATCTGAAGGCAGCCCTGTTTAGGGAAGCTTTCAATGTTTGGTGTTTTTAATATTCTGTTGGGAGCTGCCCAGAGTGGTTGGGAAACTCAGACAGATGGGCGGGTATAAATAAATTATTATTATTATTATTATTATTATTATTAGGCCATTTTGAGGTTTTACCTATATTCAGTTTTATATACTTAAATTTGTTGTTGTTGTTGCTGCTGCTGTTGTTATAAAAACCGTAACTCTTAGCAAGCTACTTCCCACGATTCTTGGCTAGGGCTGAGTTATGTGCTTTCAATCTGTTTAAAATGTTTGGTGTGTATGTAGTGAAAATGCTCTCCTTTTCAATAAAAACTTCATTGTTGGGCGGTGGGAGGAAGAGGCAGAGAGGATGAGCTTCAGTGAGATTCCATGTTATAGAACCTGCACTCTTGAGCTATTTCTCTTTCCTCTGTTTTCCGTGCTCCATCACCATGTTTATTTCAGCAGCTACAACTTACTCAGGGCCTGGCCTTGGAACACAATGAAGAAGAATGTGAGGGAGATGTTGTATAACTTGTTTATAATGGAATCTGGCCATTTTTCTTGTTATTGATTGCATTAGACTAAGCCACAACAAAGAGTTCATTAAAAAAGAAGAAGTTGAACTGGCATCTTTTTTTGTGAGTGGGTTATATGCAGGCTTTTGAGAAACTCGGCAGAATGGAGTTGCTAAGCGGGGGCAGGGGGGGACCATGCTACAGATCATGTTCTCGCAGTGGGGTTCTTTCTCCCCCACTTTTGCGCTGATCACAATACACCCAAAGGAGAATCTGGCTGGTTTGTCTTTATTACCTGGGAAGATACAATGCCCTGTGTTACTTAATTTCCAAGGGGGGGAAATGGCTTAGAAATAATTCTGAACTTGGCATTAGTCTAGTAAGCCATCATTCTTTCACAGCAGGGGTAACCCATGTGGTGTCTTCCATATGCCGTTGGACTACAGCTCCCATAATCTCTGGCTGAGGCTGTTGGGAGCTGGAATCCAACAACATTTGAAGGGTACCATGTTACCTATCCCTATCCCTGTTCAGCTTATCGCGTGTGCACCTGCTTATTAAGAAAAACCAGTTTGTTTATGCCTGTTAGGAACAGACCAAAATTCACATATCATTCTGGAAATGAAAATTACCTTCTATATGGGGATTTAGACTAAATTGTGTTAAACATGTAATTTAGGAAACTGTCCAGTCCTTTATGCCAGAGGTTTTGAATCTTTTTGAGTCCATGGCTCCTTTAGCCAACTACATTCTTTGTGCGGCACCCCTATGGGGCTCAGGAGTCCAGTTATGTCATCCCTTGCCTGCAAAGATGGCAGCCTCTCACCCTTTTTTCCAACACCCTCCCTTGTGGAATGTTCCCTCACCCTCCTCTCCTCTCTCCTCTCCTTGGGAGTCGTCCAGGCTCCTGCTGCTTCCGCCCCTGGCCTCTGAGCTCCCCCCCCCCCCGCCCCAAGTAGAGGTGCGTTCCAGAGGCACCATTCGCCTGCAGAACCTATAGCCAGGGCTGCTGCAATAAACAGCTGTGCACGTCTTTGGAAGACAGAGGGCATCAGAGGAGGGAGGAAAGGAAAGAGAGACAGTGTTGCCCATGGCACCCTGACCATCATTCAAGGCACCCCAGGGTGCCGAGGCACACCGGTTGAAAACCACTGGTTTACACCTTATACTAGTTTCGATAGCTCCCTTATGCCTTCCTCATTTCTATCACTTCACCTTGTCCAGCTGTGATCAATTCTGAATCAAGCTGCCGCCATTTCCCTTTGATCTCTTCCTGTTAATTGGTCCCTTTTCCCTTAGTTGGTCCCTTTTCATGCATTTTGGTGACCCCATGACTTAGGATAAAATATTCTCAGCCTGTCCAGAAGAGCCAAGATGGGGGGGGGGGGCTGTGCCCCATCCCAGTAGACATTGGTGGGCTGTAGAGGACTCACCCCCTAGAATTGGTGCGGCTGCCACTCAGCCATGAAATTCACTGGGTGAATTTGGGCCCATCACTGGTTCTTTGCCTACTCTACTTCACAGGGTAGTTGTAAGGATAAAACAGGGCGGGGAAAACTATGTACACCACCTTGAGCTCCTGAGAAGAGAAGTGGGATATGAATGTTGTTGTTTTTCTCCTATGCATTTTATAATAATATATAATAAATAACCATTAACAGAAATAAATTTGAAAACAAATGAGGTACGTCCACAATCAGCTTGCTAATTGACACGAAGGCTGCTGGGTAGGAAGAGTTTCTCCAGTTAGAAGCTTTACAAAATCTGCTTCATTTCAAAGAGGGGAGAAGAAGCAGACCTTAACTGTAAAATACAGCCAGGGCTCTTTTTCAGCTGCATCCCAATAAGGCAGCAGGGATATTAATAGTAAAGTCTCAGCAGAAAAATGTTCACAGCTCAGTGCTGGTGATTTAGGGTTTGTCAAGGACTTTGGAGACATTTTAATCTAGCAGGAACAGAAGGTTGCAAAAAAAAAAAAAGTTTATGATTTGGTAGGAAATTCCTCGGCAGCGTGAAGACATTGAGCCTGAGCTGACTGTTAACGCAGTAGGAGGGAAACGGCCGTTGCAGTTGGTGTGCTAAAGGAGGTACCAAAGGTAGCAGGAGGCGCGGAGGGGGCACCTTCCCCGTGCAACCTCCCCACACACACACACCAGCGCAGAAAGCAAACGGTCGTGGGCTCCTTTGGGTCCCCTATCACGCACACCCTTTTGGATCCTTTCCATTACCACAGATGGTGTGCTTTCCTGGAGCGGGAAGTCAATTGCCAAGAATACTTGCATGCGTCCCTAACAAGTCACATGCTCACCCTTCCCTGCTGCAGATGGGCAATCTATATTTAACATTGATCTTAAGGGAAAGAGGTGGCGGGGGGAGCGAAAGACTTACAGCAAACCAGTTTAAAGCCAGAATAAAGGCATCTTAAACTGTCGAGCAGACTGGCAGAAGTAAGCCAAATTCTTTGCCATGTAGCTTAACCCAGAGCATAGGAGCCAACTCCTGGGGGCCGAGGGGTTTTCAGCCCCCCCATAAAATATTTGAGGGGCTGCCCCCTCCCAAGTTGATAGGCATTGCCATTCATTTTTTTATATAATATTTTTTATTAATTTTAACATATAAATTATAAAATGTACCACAAAACTTATCACTTATACAATCTTTTTAGACTTCCATCAGCACCTCTGATGATCCACTGTTTTAACCACTTCTTATGCATTTCTTAACTTTATATTGTCTTTACATCTCTTAACAAATCATCCTTCCCCTTGTCCATTTTTACAATACTTCTAATAATACTCCTCACAAAACTTCTTGCAAACCTACAAACGTCGTCTGTTCTTCACAATTACTTTTCAAATAGTCCGTAAATTTACTCCAGTCTTCCGTGAATTTCTGGTCTCGCCGGTTTCGAATCCTTCCTGTTAGTTTATCTAATTCTGCATAGTCAGATAGGCATTGCCATTCAAATGGTGTGCATGCATTGCGTCAGGTGATCGATTATTTTATTCAAGTTGGTACCCCTGAGCAAAGCAGACACTTTTGGGGAAGGGCTGTGGCTCAGACCTAGAGCGTTGGCTTTGCATGCAGAAGGTCTCAGCTTCAATTTCCAGCATCTCCAGGTAAGCCTCTTGGTCTGAAACCCTGGAGATCTGCTGCCACTGTGCACTGCTGAGCTTGATGGACTGAGGGTCTTACTCAGCAGCTTCCCATCCTCCATTCAGTCAATTGGCAGACTAATTGTTAACAGGGTTGGGTCACAAGCTGGTACCATAATCTGATGCTTCTCTGTCAGAAACTCTACCCGAGTAAAGCACCACACAGGCCCTTACAATGGGCTGAGTTTCTCTGTTCTGCTTTCTCTCTCTCTCTCTCTCTCTCTCTCTCTCTCTCTCTCTCTTTATTATTAAGGAAGTTAGAAGGGGAAAGGGCATCCCAAATGCATTCATTTCAGTGTGTGCTCTTTAAAAACCACCACATAACTAATACAGTGGTACCTCAGGTTACATATGCTTCAGGCTACATATGCTTCAGGTTACAGACTCTGCTAACCCAGAAATATTGCTTCAGTTTAAGAACTTTGCTTCAGGATAAGAACAGAAATTGTGCTCTGGCAGCACGGCAGCAGCGGGAGACCCCATTAGCTAAAGTGGTGCTTCAGGTTAAGAACAGTTTCAGGTTAAGTACAGACCTCCAGAACGAATTAAGTACTTAACCCGAGGTACCACTGTACATTCAAGCTTTTTGTGCTGGTGGACAGAATTTGAATGAATCTGAATTTTGTCAGTTTCATACAAAACGCTAAGTACGGAACACAGAACGGCAGCCTCTAAAAATGAATTGTTTTGTAAAAGACATGCTTAGATTGTCAGGGAAGAAGAAGAAAGAAGCAGGGAGTAGCTGTGAGGACCACGACAGATGCCAACAATATGGTGATGAGCAGGCAGCTTACCTGTGCCTACCTGGTCTATTAGACGTGGGCTCAGCCTTAGATACGACAAGTATCCTAATGAGCTCCCCTCAAGTACAGTTTTCTCTCTCTTTGTTGTTAAGTGTTACTACTGGAGATGGAGGCATGCTAGCCTACTTGGTTTAGAAAGAAGATACTGGCTTTCCTTCCCCTAAGGAAAAACAGAATAAGATGTTGATTCCACTGCTAGAACATCTGTGCTTTGCCTGCAGATTTTCCCAGATTCAGTCTCTGGCATCGTCAGGTAGATCTGACAGTGGGAATGGAAAGATCAGTCAATCTGGGTTCTTTCGGCTTCATGTTCTTCCAGTCTTCAGTTCTCCGTGTTTTGCAGAAAACGGCTATTTGAAAAAAGAAAATCTCTTGAAAATCTGAGCGCGCATTTCTCTGAAATTCAGAAATGTATGCATTTTTGCCGAATATACACATTTTAGCAAAGCAGTTTCCCTGATGCTTTTTGCTCGTCTGTAATTCTCACAGATATATGTATTTTGATGCACCCTTCACCCCGGTACAGGAATTTTTGTACACATTGCTCAGCTGGAGAACTTGCATTGCAAAATGCAGGAAAACTGTGTTTTTCGAAGCGTGGTTTGTGTATTGTTTCGCGAAGTATGAATTAGGTAGATTTGCCTTGAACTGTGAACTTGATTGATCTCTCCTCCATCCCAATGTAACGCCAGTGCTTATCTTGACACACTCTAAAAGGGTGTGCATAGGGCTGGGTGGATAATTCATTTTTAATTCATCAGCCTGAAAAAGAAAGTGTGCTGCAGCTATCAGAAGTTTGGGGGAACAGTGGCCTAATTTACATCAGTTTCCTTTATCCATGGTACTCCCTGACAAGCAATTACAAGCTAGGCAAAGGGCCAGGCTCCATAGCATCTTCAGGAGCGCCGCATGGTTTATATCCTGGCAATAAACACTAGGAAATGAGGTTCGCTGCAGAATAAAAACTGAATACAGCTTGGAATGAAAAGTATGAGAAATTTACCTGAGCCGTTCCAGAACCTACCTTCCTCCTAGCTACACAGTGATAATTAGAAGCACTACACAGCTAAAGAACAGGAGAACAAAGTATCCATTTTCTATAACTGCTTATTAAAAAAAACACACCAAAAAACCCCCACGAGCGAGTTAGCTACCCTGCTGGCTGCTGGAAAGAAAACTCTGAGGTGGAGATTTGAGATCTGAGCTAATTACCTAAAAATACATTTGTGTGTGTGGCTGAACCAGGTATTTCTAATGGGAATCATTCCTTAATTAAGTCTCCAGCGGAAATAGAAGGTTTTAAGAAAAGCGCTAACCAGAGTTGCTTAGACTGATGTAGAAGGATTTGCACCTGCAAGCTGTATTTTGTCCTAGAAAGCAAGAGGGGAGGGAATGTCACCTAATTGGTGCCAACTGTTTGCAGGAGAATTATTGAATTTCCTTCCCATCGAAAGAGTGTTATAGAAATGTTCCCAAGGCAGAGTAGCTAAGTCCAGATATGAATCATCGCCTCTGTTAGTTAACGGACGTGTTTTTCCTCTAAATAGCCAGCACCTACGTTGTCGATTTCCTCCTCTACAGCACTGTACAATATTGCGTCTATAAGTGGAAAATATTGGATCTGTTGGCAACAATGTTCTTATTCCCGCAAGTGGAGGCCTAGGTCCTTATAATATAACAGTATATAATATATAATATAATATAACAGTAAAGAGAAGTGCCTTAAGGGTAGGGAGAGGGTTTAGCAGAAGCTCTCTTTGTCAAAGGGGTGCTTATACAATCAACCAATGTGAGAGGGTGTGGAGAGACTGTGGAGAGCCCAGGCAGGCTCATATCTTAACGATGTCTAGCCAGGATGAAAAATATTTATTGGGGTTTACAATAAAAGTGAACATAATGAACAGTATAACAAATCTTAACATAATTTCACATTTTCTTTGGACTTCCTCACATCTCCCGCTCCCACTTTCATCATTATAACTTTTTACCAGCAATTTATTATCTTATTTGCATTCTTATATCTCATTTATATCTTTATAATCTTATAATTCTCAATAAAGTTTATATTTTCTCAATCTCACTTATTATCTTAAATCATCTAGGTTAGTGGTGCTCCATTATTTATGATCTAGCATCCTGTTTAACATTCACTCAAATTACAATGCTTTTGTAAATAATTCTTAAATTTCTTCCAATCCTCCTCTATCTTCTCTTCTCCCAGGTCACGAATTCTGCCGGTCATCTCAGCCAGTTCCATGTAGTCTATCAGTTGCATCTGCCATTCTTCCAGTGTGGGTAGATCTTGAGCTTTCCAGTGCTTTGCAAGTAGTATCCTTGCTGCTGTTGTTGCATACATAAAAAATGTCCGGTCCTTCTTTACCACCCCTTGGCTGACAATACCCAAAAGAAAGGCCTCTGGTTTCTTAGTGAAGGTATATTTAAATACCTTTTTCAGTTCATTATAAATCATTTCCCAGAACGCCTTCACTTTAGGGCAAGTCCACCAGAGGTGGAAAAATGTTCCTTCACACTCTTTACATTTCCAACACTTATTATCAGACAGGTGGTAAATTTTTGCAAGTTTGACTGGGGTCATATACCATCTATATATCATTTTCATTACATTTTCTTTCAAAGCATTACATGCAGTAAATTTCAATCCAGTACTCCACAACCTTTCCCAGTCCTCAAACATAATATTATACCCAATGTCCTGTGCCCACCTTATCATAGCCGATTTAACCATTTCATCTTGTGTGTTCCATTTTAACAGCAAGTTATACATCCTTGAAAGTACCTTAGTCTTTGGTTCTAACAATTCTGTTTCTAGTTTCGATTTCTCCACCTGGAACCCTAATTTCTTGTCATTTTTAAAAACTTCTTTAATCTGAGCGTAATGTAACCAGTCTCGCACTTTATCCTTCATTTTCTCCAAACTCTGCAATTTCCAATTGTCTCCATCTTTTTCTAATATTTCCCAATATTTGGGCCATTTAGCCTCCATATTGGGTCTTTTTCGGGCCTTAGGTTCCAAAGGTGAAAGCCACCTTGGAGTTTTATTTTCCAGCAAGTCTTTATATTTTGTCCAGACATTAAACAGTGATTTTCTGACAATATGGTTCTTAAAGGCCTTATTTGCTCTAACCTTGTCATACCATAAATATGCATGCCATCCAAAAGCATTGTTAAACCCTTCCAAATCCAACACGTCAGTGTCTTCAAGAAGTAGCCAGTCTTTTAGCCAGCAGAACGCTGCGGCCTCATAATACAACTTTAAATCTGGCAGGGCAAAGCCCCCTCTTTCTTTCGCATCGGTTAATATCTTAAACTTAATTCTGGGCTTTTTGCCCTGCCAGACAAACTTAGAAATATCTCTTTGCCACTTCTGAAAGCACTCCGTCTTGTCCACAACCTGAAGTGTTTGAAACAAAAACAACATCTTTGGCAATACATTCATCTTGATAGCAGCAATTCGGCCCAGCAAAGAAAGTTTCAATTTTGACCAACTATCTAAGTCTCTCTTAATTTCTGCCCAGCATTTTTCATAATTATCCTTAAAAAGATTTTTTGCTGTTATGTTTACCCCTAGGTATTTTACTTTTTTAACCACATTAAGTTCTGTCTCTTTCTGAAACCGTTCTGACTCTGTATCTGTCAAATTTTTCCCCAAAACCTTGGTTTTCTGTTTATTTAATTTAAATCCAGCCACCCGACCAAAATCATTAATCAGTTGTAGTACTCTTTTCGTACTAGACTCTGGCTCCTGCAAGGTCAAAACCAGGTCATCTGCAAAAGCTTTTAGTTTATATTGTTTCTGTCCGACCTGAATTCCTTCCACCAACCGGTCCCCTCTAATCATATTCAATAGCACTTCCAGGACCGAAATGAATAACAAAGGGGAGATAGGGCAACCTTGTCGTGTTCCTTTTTCAATTTTAAACTCTTCTGTAACCACATTATTAACTATCAGTTTAGCTTTCTGCTCTGAATATATCGCCTCAATCCCATTCTCAAAACCCCGTCCCACTCCCATTTCTTTTAAGTTTCCCATCATAAATTTCCAGGAGATGTTGTCAAAGGCCTTCTCCGCGTCTATAAAAATTAAAACTGCTTTTGTGTTTATATCTGTTTGCAAAAGTTCCAAAATGTCAATAATGTTCCTTGTATTAGCAAACAAATGTCTACCTGGGAGAAAGCCTGCCTGGTCCTTATGGATTACTTCATTTAAAACTTTTTTAAGTCTACTTGCCAAAATGTCTGCAAATATTTTGTAATCCACATTTAAAAGGGAGATGGGACGATAGTTCTTAAGTTGTGTCTTTTCAGCTTCCGTCTTTGGTATTAATGTGATAAACGCTTCCTTCCACGACTCCGGTGCCCTATTTCCCTCCAAAATTTCATTGCTGACCTCCATCAAAGGTTGTATCAAGTAGTCTTTTAATGTCTTATAATACTTGGAGGTCAGCCCATCTGGCCCTGGAGATTTGCCCAGTTGCATGTTCTGAATGGCTTGTTCAATCTCCTGTCGTGTTATTTTAGAATTCAGGATTGTCCTATTTTCTTGTGACAGTTTGGATAGTCCATTTTTTGCCAAAAATTGTTTAATCTCAACTTCGTCTTGCGGCCCTTGGGTGTATAATTTTTTGAAGTATCTCTGGAAACACTTTCTAATGTCCACAGGATTCTGAATGTTTTTTCCTTCAACCTCTAAGTTTGTTACCGTATTTAATCTTTGTCTCCTCTTCAACTGCCAAGCTAGCAGTTTTCCACATTTATTCGCCGACTCAAACGTTTTTTGTTTCATTAATTTAACCTTCCATTCTATTTCCTGATTTATCAATTTAGAATATTGTGTTTGATAAAGTTTAATTTCTCTCAGAGTTGGCTGTGACTTCGGATTTGATCTTAACTTCTTCTCTAGTTCTTTTATTTTATCCAGGATCTTATCTTTTTTCTCATTTTGTATCCTTTTCTTTACGGCATTCTGTTGTATCAAGAATCCCCTCATTACAGCTTTACTTGCGTCCCAGACGATTCTTTTTTCCACCTTAGTGTTCATATTTATCTCAAAATAATCCTTCAGAACTTTTTGGGCCTTCTTGATAATTTCCTGATCTCTGAACAAATTGTCATTCATCTTCCATCTAAAGGATCCGGTTGGTAGTAGTGTCATATCCATCTTAACTGCGTTATGGTCGGAGCAGGTCTTTGGGCAGATTTCCAGATGTCTAGCCAGGATGATACAGGTGCCTCCTCAGCACACCTCTTTGGTGAGCAGGTGAGGATAACTTCAACCCTGGTGGTGGTACAGGACCACCTGGGAGGCCATAGGCTAGCACAGAGAAGGCTATGAGGTGCACACAGCTTAGTCCTCCCAACATCTTGCTGACATTCCCCACCTCATTGCATCTGCTAACTATGGTACCCACCTCACTTTGACTAATGGATAGAGCTAGCCCTAGCCATGCCTCATCAAAACCGTTTTTTCTATCTTTGTTTTGACTTCTCCTATCTGTATGCAGCAAACGTCTGCAGGAACTCTGAATTTTGATATTATTGAGGAATTTGTTTCCCGTGGGAAGACATACATCTTTATGTCACTTATACAGTGCTACCTTGGTTTCCGAACAACTTAAACCCGCAAGTAACTGCTTCAGTTTTTGAACGCGCCTCGGAAGTCGATCAGGAAATGCAGCTTCCTTCCTCCTGAGGCCTAGCTGTTGGCTAATGAGTTTTGGTTTTTGAACGTTTCAGAACTCGAACGGTCTTCCGGAACACGATTACATTCGAAAACTGAGGTACCACTGTACTAGATAGGGTTGCCATATTTCATTTTTTTTTTTAAAGAATATTTATTCCAATTTTACAATTACAAAAAAAGAAAAAGTATAAAAAAAAGAAACACAAACCACATACATCTTATAAAAAACAGACAATAAAAAGGAATAAGAAAAACAGAAAATCACAGTAAAAAAAAAAGGAAATAACAAAAAACATATTTGACCATTACAAACCATTTTCCCATTTACTTATTTCCATGACTTCCTCTCACCTCCCTGCTTTGTATTCTAGTTTAAATCGTATCTCCAGCAAATCCTTCTAACCTTCTTTTCTTTTACTTATTTTAACATTCGAAAGTATTTAATTCTCCTCTATCCTCATCTTACACTTCATATTTACTTATTCCATTATACCCTGTCTGCCAATACGGTCTAATATTCTTCTCCAACCTTTTTCTAACATTCTTTTATAGGGGTTGCCATATTTCAAACAGTAAAAATATGGACAGAAAAGTTGTGGAGCTTTTTTAGCAAAATCACAAAACCAATTGCCATTTTTGAGCTATTTTTATGGAAAATTGGGCTGCCATATGTCAGGATTTTGCCAATGTCCACCCAGACACTGCTTCCAACTGCAGTATTCTGGATGTGTCTGGGGAATTCTGGATGTATGACAATCCTAGAAGTCATAAGAGTTTCCTGTACAAGGGCTCACTTGCTCTTCCATAAGTATGGCCATACCACCATTGCCTTGGTAAGAAACATCCCTTCAGTGACCTAGTTGCACTTGCCTCAGGGATGCCTGGGTAGATCCTGTCTCCTCTCTCACTGAGGCAGGTGCTCCCCTCAGCAGCAGGCAAGTTGATGGAGCCACCCCCTAGAACAGCCTTTACCAACCTTGGGTCCCCAGATGTTGTTGAACTACAACTCCCATCACCCCTAGCTAGCAAGGCCAGAGTTCAGGGATGATGGGAGTTGTAGTCCAACAACATCTGGGGACCCACAGGTTGAGAATTGCTGCCCTAGAATATCACTGGCAGTACCCAAACACACAGAAAGATCGTTGTGTTTTTGTAAATAATATTCATGTTATTTGGCCACTCTTGGCCCAGAACTTGCTCAGAATCAGTTCTTTTTTTCTTTTTTTGAATATTTATTGAATTTTATAACAATTAATGATACAAATCTAATTCATCATGTTATTTAAAATTATTCTCTCTCCCCTCCTCTGGACTTCCCTCAACTCCCCCTCTGCTGAGTTATTTAGTTTTATTTATCGTATCCTGCTTTTCCTACACAAAAATAATATCCCTTATCATTTCTCTGAAATATCTGTTACTCAAATGAAATTGTGAAAGTTTATTCAAATCTTGCCAGTGAATCCAGTCCATTCTGTTGTTTCTGCAAATAAACTGTAAATGGTTCCAAGACTCTTTTGAAGTCCTTTTTGTCCTTCTCTCATAATTGTCTGTTAGCTTAGCCAATTCTGCATAGCTTTTCTTGCCATTGTTCCTTTGATGGTATTTCTTCCGTCTTCCAATATTGTGCAATCAAGATTCTGTTGTAGCATATATAAATAATGTCCATTTTTCTTTTGGTAACTCTTGATTTGAGATACCTAACAAAAAGGCTTCAGGGTGTTTAACAAAATTCATTTTAAACATTTTTTTCAATTCATTGGATATCATTTCCCAATATTTTTTAATGCATTTGCATTCCCACCACATATAACAAAATGTTCCTTCCTTTTCCTTACATCTCCAACGTCTGTTATTTTCTTTCCTAAACATCTTTGCCCTTTTCACTGGTATGATATACCATCTATACATCATTTTCATGCCATTCTCTCTTAATAATATGCAAGCTGTGAATTTTATATCAACTGATTTTAGAATCAGTTCTAAACATTGGAAAGAACAAGCCCACAGCCTTTCTCAACCTGTGGTTCCCCAGATGTTGTTGGACTACAACTCCCATCACCCCTAGCTAGCAAGGCCAGAGCTCGGGGATGATGGGAGTTGTAGTCCAACAACATCTGGGGTCCCACAGGTTGAGAACCGCTGGAACAAGGAGTTCTAGCCCAGGTGTGCCTAACCCATAGCTGTCAACTTACAGATTTGAAAATAAGGGACCAGCAGCCTCGAAAATAAGGGATCAGCAGCCAAAATAAGGGATCAACAGTTACTTTGATAAAATACATATTTTGTTGCATGCAAATGGCTTTAGATACCTATTAGGTCCATAAATTACCATATAGCATATATTAAACACAAAAAACAGCAACTATTTGTTGTTGACAAAGGACAGCTGGACATAGAAAGGGCCCGATTACCTTCAGTAGCTTATTTAAGGGACATCATCAATAAGGGACAGCAGCGGGACATGGCGCTGGGATAAGGGACTGTCCCGCCAAATAAGGGACGCTTGACAGCTATGGCCTAACCATTTTCCAACAAGGAGCAGCATTCACTCTTGGCCAGACCCTTTGGGAGCTGCATGCCTGCGTTGTGGGGAGGGGGGTGATAAAGGGAGAGAGGGGAAGAAGGAAAGAGATTTTTGACTTGTGAGCTATGCCAATGGACACTTCCCGAATGAACCTGCATACTAAAACTGCCGCTCTCGTTTGAAATCTGCAGTTCTGTGAATTTTTTGTACAGCTGTGTGCAGTAAAGAAAAGTGCACAGAACTGTGCAAATTAGTGAACGTAATGTCCAGAACTACACAAAATTGGGGGTGGGGTGGAGAGAATGCTTGCGAAGATGTGCAAGTTAAGCAAAAATATTCATGAAAATGCATATAAGTTTCCGTGTGGAATGTTTTTCAAAGGTAAGGGGAAGGTAAGGGGAAACAGAGAAAGAACAAAACAAAAAAATGGCAGATCCTTACCAGTTTGCTAATTTATTCCCTGGTATTTCTTAATTTGTGGCGGCCTCTCAGGTTTTGGAAGGGGTGCTGGGGTTCTGTCTCTGAGCTATGTAGTCTGGGGGTGGGAAGCATGTTTCTTTGAGCACTTTGTAATAATGAATATAACCCTGGAGACTCGAAATGGGTTTTGTGCTGTAAATGGCTTTCAAAGATGGGATTGCGCTATACACTTTAATTTTTCATCCGTGCAAGGCTTCAGGTTAATGATTCATATAGAGTGAGAGAACTCCACTGCAGACGTAGAATTTTAGAAGAGCTAATGAGCCTTGGGCTCCTGCGTTTATACCCTTGCTCTTCCCCAGAGCTAGGCGGGTGCAATAAGTGTGCTTGCTTTTCTTCTGTGAAGGCAGAACTAAACAGTGGTTCATTTTTAAAAAATAAAATAAAGCACTGGTTTACATATCATCATATCGCAGGGACAGAAAGATCGCTGACCCTTTCTATTAACTGCCTAGCAAGACCTTACAGTAAAGTGTTCCAAGGCAGCGGGTTTTGGTTTTAAGCAGGACAGTAGGTGTTTCTGATACTGTTGGAGGATTCAGCACAAGACTGTAAAAATGAATGGAATCTATGCGAGGTTGTGCTTTGGGGAAGCTTTTATCCCTTTCAGTTGGAATTTTTCAGGAAACGTTCACGATAGATTGCGCTCCGAACCTCCTAAATTATATTTCCACAGACTGTTCCCCTTTTTCGGGAAAAAGGTGGGGAAACTCACCATGAAGTTTGTTTGTTTGTTTATTTGTTTGTTTGTTTGTTGCGGGCTCAGTCATTATGTCACACACACACACATCCAATCCCACATGCAGTGGCTAAATGTAAAATGTGATTAATAAACTCAAGCAGACAATGATCTGGATTAGACATGGCCACAACTTGATTAGAGATATACATGGATTTTTGGCCCAGGCATTGGGTGTAGTATACCTGTTCCAGCTTCCCACCAGACAAAAAAATATTATTATTATTATTATTATTATTATTATTATTATTATTATTATTAAATTTTAAACGGTAAGGAAATTTAGTCCCTCCGAGTTGCTGCTCCCCCCCAAAAAAAACATAAACAAAAAACAAAAACAAAAACCTGTCCATAATTTTCAGAAAGACACTCCCAGGTAAGCATGCTCAGGATTACATCTGGGCAGACTCATTCTATGCATGTTCACTCAGAAATAAATAAATGGCTAAATTGTTTATTCCCCCCCCCCCAAAAAAATCTCTTTGCATGCTTAAACTGCAACTCTAAATGCACATATCTTCAGGAATTATACAACTTTAGGTGCCAGGCAAAAACATTCATTTTAAACCAGGCCTTTGGTTGATCTGATTTACATCCTATGCCCTTTTAAGATGTGGTTTTTTTGGGAGGAGCTATTGGGTTGTTGTTTTTATTTTATTTTTTGTATTTGATGTTTTTATATCTTGCTTTTATTCTGTGAACCGCCCTGAGACCCCAGGGTATAGGGCGGTATATCAATTCAATAAACAATCATTAGTGCCATTGATCTCAAGAGGACTTACTCCTAAGTAACAGTGAACAGGCTTTAGCCCAGCTTTCTATCCCTTTCACCCATTTGCTTCTAAATAGTAATATCAGAAGCCTGTCTTTAATATTAGAAGGGTATTATTTCCCTCTGTTTCAGAATGCAGTCAGCTGCTATGAAAAGGATAATCATGTGTTGATGAAAGCTGTTTTAAGCAACATTCCTTGAGTGAAGCATAATTAACCGTATTCATCCGTGAGTCCAAAAGCGCTTCTTCTTCCAAAGTAGGGATGTTAACCCCGCTATCCTGGCCAGCTTCCAGCCCAGACAATTACATTCTTTCCACAGTGGTTAAAAATCCCTAGATAATGTATTCTTCATCCCTCCATCTCCTAAGCCTGATGAATAGCTCTGCTAGTGCTATTACATGGTTGTCGGAGTCCAACCCAGAGGTCCTTGAATTTTCGTTATAAATGAAGTGTATATGGCTTGCAATTTTGTAAAACACTCTGGAGCTTCTGAGTGGCACTTCGTGGACTGATGCATCACTGTGTTTGATGTTATACACTTGACTTAGCGGGAGGATGAGAAAATATCGGGGTAAGGAATAGAATTGCCAAACAGAAACAGCTATGATGCTTATAGCCTTTCTGAAATAGTTTAGCTGACAGATATTTACTGGAGCTTTATTTCCATTATGACATGCAGGCCTCCTATATACCCTTTTCCTTTGTGACTGTAATATGTTTTAACTGTTTTTAATGCAAAATTAAACTGGTGCAATTTGCCCTGGGATCTGCTGGTGATGGGCAGGTAATATATTGGGTGGCGATGATATAGACCTGGGCAAGAACATTTAAAAAGCCTGCAAGAATGCTGTAATGGAGAGGATTTAGAGGAAGAGAGGAGTGAGTCAGTGTTATAAGAATTCCTCACAAAAAGAGCATGTTATTTGGTTTTTTGTTCAACATCCCCCTGTCCAAACTGTACCCTCATGCTAGCTAGCCCATGGTTAATCTGATCTGGGACGCAGGTGGCGCTGTGGTCTAAACCACTGAACCTCTTGGGCTTGCCAATTGGAAGGTCGGTGGTTCAAATCCCTGTGACAGGGTGAGCTCCCGTTGCTCTGTCCCAGCTCCTGCCAACCTACCAGTTTGAAAGCATGCCAGTGCAAGTAGATAAATAGGTACCACTGCGGCGGGAAGGTAAATGGCGTTTCCATGCTCTCTGGTTTCCGTCATGGTGTTCTGTTGTGCCAGAAGCGGTTTAGTCATGCTGTCCACATGACCCGGAAAGCTATCTGCAGACAAACGCCAGCTTCCTCAGCCTGAAAGCAAGATGAGTGCCCACCCCATAGTCACCTTTGACTGTCCTTTACCTTTACCTTTACCTTTACCTTTACCTTCATCTGAACTGCCATGTGGGCAGAAATAAGTGTGCAAATGCCTGCAATTGCTCTCTGTGTGTGTTTTGACTAGACGAAATGTGTTAGAACTCAGCCCCGGGAGTCAAAAAGCCTATTTGGGCATGGCCTGCCCTGTGCAGATGTCAATGTTGATTGGAGTGCTCAAGTGGGAACTAGGAGATATGGGTTGAAATATCGGCCAATCCATTCCTTGAGCAAATGGGGTTTTTTTATTTTTTAGGAAATTATAGTGTTAGTGCCAGACCAGATTTATCAGATTTAAACCAATTTATGGAGGATAGGTATTAGCTCTGATAGGTAAGTGCAGGCATGCAAAACCCATGGCATTCCAGATATTGTTGGACTCCAATTCTGAACAATCCCACCCAGCATGGCCAATGGCCAAGAATGGAGTTGGAATTTGTCGATATCTGGATGGCCACAGGTTTTGGCTAAGTGGAGCTTCTGTGTAGGAAGCAGTGTGTATAAGAGCCAGTGTGGTGGTTAGAGCATAGAGCTAGGACCTGGGATATCATGGTTCAAATTCCCACTCAGCCACTAGGTGACCTTGGACCAGTCACTGCCTCTCTGCCTAACTTACATCACTTGGTTGCTCTGGGTATTAAATGAGGAAGGGGAGAACTATATACACTGCCTTGCCCACCTTGGAGAAATGCTGTATTTTTTACTCTATAAGACTCACTTTTTTCCTCCTAAAATGTAAGGGGAATTGTGTGTGCGTCTTATGGAGCAAATGCAGGCTGCGCAGCTATCCCAGAAGCCAGAACAGCAAGAGGGATTGCTGCTTTCACTGTGCAGCGATCCCTCTTGCTGTTCTGGCTTCTGAGATTCAGAATATTTTTTTTCTTGTTTTCCTCCTCCAAAAACTAGGTGCGTCATGTGGTCTGGTGCGTCTTATAAAGCGAAAAATACAGTAGGTCAGGTATGAATGCAACAAATAAATTCAATCAGAAAACCATATGCTAAGGACAAACAACAGGAGAGGACCACCAACTTTATAGAATCATAGAATTGTAGAGTTGGAAGGGCCCCTGAAGAATATGCAGCTGTCGCATACAGGGATTGACCTGCAACCTTGGAGTTATCAGCAGCACCATGCTCCAACCAGCTGAGCTATCCAGGGCCAAGCTTATGTTAAGCTTGTGCGTTTCTTAAGACTACTGCTGGAAACAGAATACTGGCCTTGGTGGACTTTTAGGCAGACTTGTTTCCTTAGCAATTTAACTCACCGCAGGTCATTTCAAGAAGGAATGGCAAATGAATGGCTATCCACGGCTTTGCAAAGCTGCTGCTCTTTTCTGTGTCGGATCTGCAAAAAAACTCTACTGGCTTTGGAGTCTTGGCAGTGGGGAAATGTGAGAATTTATAGAACCCCAACCTGAGATTAGAGGTTGTCACAGAATATTAATAAGGGAAGGACACAAAACTGCTGATCTCCTTCTGTGTCCCTTTCTTCATTTGTAATCTTCCTGTCTCCGATACATTATACAATGGACCTTTACGAATATGCTGGCCTTGCTCAATGCAACGCTGGCCGAGGTGGAACAAATGATAGATTATGTGTATAACCTCTGAGGCATTCTTTCGAGATGGTGCATAGCCTATTACTGAAAGAGGAGCTGGGTATAAACTTGCAGCAAATGCACCGAACAATTATTATTATTTTTTAAAGTGGAGCAATAAAGGGACAAAGAACATTGGGAGGGAGCGTGGGGATGAATGATGAGGCAAGTGTTGCCATTTATCAATGGGATTGTCTGTATGGTTGTGGAAAGCAGAGTCCGCATCGGAATTGTAAGCCACTGTGTGATATATTTTGCAACTGCATGGTGCGAAAGCATCATCACAGACGATCCGTAGCACGAAATTGTAACTGGGCAGGACTTTGGACCCGAGCTTCCCCACATTCAAGTCCAACATACTTTCATGTCCCTGTACCACGCTGGGCCAAAAGGGTTCCCTACCCCTGGTATACAAGACACTCTTCAACTCTCTCAAAAACTCTTACCTGTCTCCAGCTCACTACCCAAAATGGCTGCACCATGCAATGTAATATTTTAGTGCACTAATACGATACCTTCTTGCTGCCACTAGATGGTTCTTGTGATCACTGGATGGCAAAAGGCAGAATGTCTAGTGGGCAGTAGTGGTGTGGTTAAGCACCTTTACAGAGCTTTCCTAACCCCATAATCCACCATGCTGGAGGGGCTAGGATGTGCCTCCCTCTGCTGAGCTCTGCCAGAATTTGCCATTTGGTGGGGGTGAGGGCTCTGCTGCCAAAAAAGGCCCCCACTGCACCTGTGGAAAGCATGGTTGGGAACGACTACTGCTGGTAGTTGATAGTTGACATACCCCATGGGATTTTTCAGGGCTGGGGAGGGGCAGAGCTGGGCTGGGCTGGGCTGGGCCGGCCAAGGATACACAGTGGATCTCAAGGCAGTTCAGACATCTTCAATGGGCCAAGCGAGAATTGGTGAAGTTATCACCTTCTGTCCTAGCCAGGGCTTGAGTTGCAGTGACAGCTCTGGTGCTCCATTCGGCCCTGCTGTTTCTGACCTGAAGACAAGATTGCTCCATTTGGGCATCCTGGCAGCCCTCTCATTGGATGACAATGTGCATTGCTTCACTTACTTGAAAATGTGGAAAGCTAGCACTGGGGTGTTAGGGGCCCCTCCAGTTCATTCTGCTCAGCAGGGCTGTAGAACCCGGTCCCAAAGCCCTACCTCTGAGGGCACCACGAGTGTAAGGGGGAGGCTTGTTTCTACAGCGAGCCTGTTGAACACCGGTGGCAGAAAAGGCAGGTCTGAACTTTCAGGTTCAATGTGTGACCTACAAAGTTCATCACATGGAAACAACAGGGCGTAATTTGAAAGGAGTCTTTCCCACAAGCAACGTGTCTGAAAAGAAGAGGGCGGCTTGGCTTCTGACAGTCTGCATCTCACAATACACTGCAGGGTGACATCAAAGGCTGATGGGGAAAGTTTGACTTTTTTGCGGGCGGCAAAAAAATCCTCACCACAAAAAAATCTTTTAAAATACAGTCGTACCTTGCTTCTAGAACGCCTTGGTACTCGGATGTTTTGGCTCCCTAACGCCGCAAACCCGGAAGTAAGTGTTCCAGTTTTCGAACGTTTTTCAGAAGCTGAACGTCCGACGCAGCTTCTGATTGAGCACAGGATGCTCCTGCAGCCAACTGGAAGCCACGCCTTGATTTTTGAATGGTTTCGGGAGTCAAACAGACTCCTGGAACGGATTAAGTTTGAGAACCAAGGTTCTACTGTACACTGCTTTGTAGTGGTGGTTGTTTTGCTGTTTAAATTCTGAATACAGTGGTACCTCGGGTTACATATGCTTCAGGTTACATATGCTTCAGGTTACAGACTCCGCTAACCCAGAAATAGTACCTTGGGTTAAGAACTTTGCTTCAGGATGAGAAGAGAAATCATGCTCTGGCAGTGCAGCGGCAGCGGGAGGCCCCATTAGCTAAAGTGGTGCTTCAGGTTAAGAAAAGTTTCAGGTTAAGAACAGACCTCCGGAACAAATTAAGTACTTAACCTGAGATACCACTGTATATCAAAAAACAGACTTTTGAACTGGGCTAGGAACCTTGCAACCCACCCCTGAAATCACTTTGCCTTTCTCTCTACACGCAAATCAAAAGACACCCCAGGCCCCATTTTACACAAAGACCAAAGTACCAGTTAAGGGCTCCTCGCTGAACAACTTGGTGACGTTCTCTGAAGGGTTTCCAGTAAATGGGAGGCGGGAGGCTCTAGGAAAAGGATGCAACAACGAAAAGAGAAAAGCTTGGGTGAAGAAGTAGTCTCAGATGATGGTGATGCCCTTTCTCACCTTTTACAACACAGCATCAAGGCCCAGAGAAGCATGTTTCAAAATGACTACTTGTCAAGGCTAAGGGCCCAAACCACAAAGGGAGACACTGTACCAAAAAAAAATCAGACGTAGTTTAGGAGCTCACATGGCTTATGTTCTCAAGGACAGGCATGTTGCTTGCATCGTATAAGAATCAAAAGACTCTTCTCTTTCAAATCAACCCACCCTATGACAGGGTGGGGAATCTCAGCAGCAAGGCTATCCCTATTCTCCATCATCAGCACAATATGGAGAGAAAGACTCCTCCTTTAGTGGCATTGAATCACGGTTCTTTTAATAACATCCAAAGTTCCCTTCTTCCATCTTCAAGATCTGAAAAGGCTCCAAGACACAGCCCAATGACTTTCCCAAAGATCTCCTCATCAATATGATAAGCAGCTCCCATATGTTGTGTTTGGGAGGGTGGGGGAGATGTACATACAGCGGTACCTCGGGTTACAGACGCTTCAGGTTACAGACTCTGCTAACCCAGAAATATTACCTCGGTTAAGAACTTTGCTTCAGGATAAGAACAGAAATCGGGCTCCAGCGGGGCAGCAGCAGCAAGAGGCCCCATTAGCTAAAGTGGTACTTCAAGTTAAGAACAGTTTCAGGTTAAGAACGGACCTCCAGAACGAATTAAGTACTTAACCTGAGGTACCACTGTATAGCTTATGAACAAAAACCAAAGGCTGGGATGCAAGAAGGCACCATTTTCCCCTTCACCCGCCATTCATCGCATGCAGTTCGTCTCCTGCCAAATAACGGCATTCTTCACCTTGCTGTCTGCTGTGGTGAAATTACGTAACTTGCATAATGGACATAATTCATTACGTAAATTATGTTGAAATTACATTATTCCATCCCACTCATTTCAGTGCAAAGGAAACACAATGCAGATGAGTTGGGGGGGCATCAATTGCAGCTTATTTGCGGACTGAGAGCAACAGCAGCAGCAAATACTGATCGTATTTGCTGGATTCATTTACACTCAGAACGTGGGGTGAATAAGCAAACACTGGCAATTTCCGCTCCCATTTTTGATTCGGTCGGAAATCTCTGACATCTGTACTGAGGAACTAGCTCACTAATGAAGACCCTTAAAAGGCCTCCCTTAGAGGGAAAAACGTGTGCTGTGAGTCGCATGCTTGTTATCTATTGATTTCTACAGTGCCTTTTGGAAGTAATGGAACTTCACACGCCTGAGTTAAATGCTAGGAGTTCAGCTCCTGGCTGGTCTAAAGATTTTTGACCCTGTGCCCCAGAAATGCCCTAACAGCTGCAATTGAACAAGGTAGCCAAACTCACGTCCACTTTTCGATTACTACCTTTCCGACTCAGTCTACTAGAACACACATTTGATTAACTTCTTCAGTGCTTTAGGAACAAATCTGAGGCCTCCTTTGAGGCTGGGAGAACTCTCTTAGCTGGAAGAGCTGTAAAACATTTCCTGGAACATTTCAAACTTTTGTTTCTCTTTTCCCTAAATATATGCAATGGCCCAGAGCGTAGTTAGTCTGCATAATTATACACATGTGATAAAATGTTTGGATTCAGAAGGCCGGATAATTTTGTAAGGCTCTTGCAACTTGGTGTTTGCATAAGGGGCGCCAATTATAGGGAGCTGAAGGAGCTTCGCCAACCTCAGTATTTGTGGCCAGGGGACCGAGCCCCCCAATATTGAGGGGCCCCCAAACAGATTGGCCTCCACCTGCAAACACATCCTCTGTGTTCCCCATCCCCCACTGCTGATGGGCAAGCGCTCGTGTGCTGGGGAGGGAGGGCATAGAGGGTGATCTTTACTCTCCGTGCTCTCCAGCCCTTGTCGCCGGCAGGGCGCCATGGGGATCTCTCCGGGGCCATCTGTACACCCCAGATTGCATGCCTGGTGCAACAGCCCTCCTGGCACCCCCCACCAAGTGCAAATGACATCATGCGACACTGGGCCCCCTCAATGTGGGGGGCAAGTTGGTGCCCCAGTTTGTTTGTTTGTTAGCTCTTACACATGACCATGCACTTTCATTGCAATTATTTCCAAAGGGATAACCATCTTAATCTGTCGCAGCACAAACAACAAAAAGTCTTGTGGCACCTTAAACGAGAACAACTTTATACAGTTATACCTCAGAAGTCGATCGGAATCCGTTCTGGAAGTCCGTTCGACTTCCAAAATGTTTGGAAACCAAAGAGCAGCTTCTGGTTGGCTGCAGGAAGCTCCTGCAGCCAATCAGAAGCCATGGAAGCCCTGTTGGGTGTTCATGTTCCAAAGAACGCTCGTAAACCAGAACACTCACTTCGGGGTTTGCGGCATTCAGGAGCCAAAACGTCTGAGTACCAAGGCATTCGGGATCTAAGGTACAACTGTACCGACATAAACTTTTGTGGGCTACAGAAAATGGACTGTAAGGCCAGAATGCATTTTTTTCCATCCTTAAATTAATTTCTGATTTATTTATAGTGGTCCCGTCCCACCCCGTGTGTAGCTTCATCCTCAGGTGCAGGTCAGCAATAAAACATCCAGTGTAGTTAACTCTTTTTTCAAAGGAACCAAAACAGTGCAAGCCTAGAGATCTCAGCAATTATTCCCAGTGGGTCTTGCCCAAGTGAGGCAGTTGCGAGGACTGAAGGTCTCCACCTGTCCGCCACTAGGACTCCTCCCCTGGGTCCTTCCCCAGCAACTTGAGGCACCTTGGTCTTATCTCTCTTTCCTCCACCCTCTTCATTCCTCTCGGTGTTCTGGGAGGCTGTGGGGAGAAAAGCTGGTCATAGCAGGAGAGGGAGACCCCCTGGATTCTTCAGAAGCCTGCCCCCACTCCTCTCCAGCCTCTGCTTCCACCTCCTGGTCTGAACTGTCCTCTGCCACAGCCTCTTCCTGCTCATTACACCCTATGTCCTTTTCAGCTTCCTCCTCCCAGTCTGCTCCCTCTTCTCCCTCTGACCACTTAGCATCGTCCCACCACCAATCCCCTGGCTCTGAGCCTTCTTCCCCCGAGGGTTCCCTTGGGGTTTCCCCAGCTGGTGCCTCACCACTCCTCTGCACCCAGCCAGTCCATGGCGACAGACATCAGTCCACTGTGATGACAAACCAAGACTACTGCTCTGCATATGTGTTTCTTTGGTTAGAGTAGGTGGCAAGTTTGGATGGAGTTCAGTCGGAGTGCATACTATTTTAGGTTTCTTAGGGAAGTAAACGCGTGTACCAAGTGTATTGAGCTCCAAACACGGTGAAACCATTCTACTGATGAAATTAGGCAGGTTGATGAGAAGGTTCCTAAGAACTCTTGTGAAAGCTTTATGGGTAACTGGCCTGGATGAGATGCTTCATATGTAGGAATTTTATGAGTTCCTTGGAAGAAGAACAGAGTATCTATAATAAACAAAATGTGGGATAGACTGAGGCTATGCTAATGTCAAAGTCCAAGACAAAATGTTGACAGATGGCGGTGGTTGTCCCACACATCATATTATGCTTTCTTTTATAAGGGAGGTATTTTACTGTGCATCCAATTTGGCATTAAAATATTACATTGGAAGCAAGAAGCGCTGCTGGAAATATAAACCCAAATCTAATTGCAGGGGATGTTATATAAAGCACCCTGCCTTTATAAATGTGTAAGATTGTCTCATGAAAATCAGAGCAAGCGATCAGGCTAATCAACGATTATAATGAATTGCATGTCTTCCAGAAGCAATTAGGGAAATTAAATTTTAATAAACAAATAAGCGCCAAAGTCCATACTTGCTTATGGTTCCTAATGAATTTTAGATGAACAAGGACTAACTGATGATTAAACTATGGATGAGCTTGTACTGGATTTAGGCATCTTACACAAAAGTTACATTTTAAAAAAAATCAAATCGATGTACTTGCATTTCTTTCCTAAGTGTATTCCTGTATTCAGTCAGCCAACCCAATTTATTTTTTTAGGCTTCATATACACCATACATTTAAAGCATATTATTTCCCCCAAAAAGGCTTTTTCATTTTTAGAAAAAGGATGCTGGACTAGATGGGACCTTTGGTGTGATCCATCAGTACTACTGAATAAATTTGCTGTAATTCAAAGTTGTTTTCAAACCTGCAGGAAACAACGAAATGTATTTGTTTGTCCATTCGTTTTTTAAAAATCTTGCTAGTTAATTCCTTTGGGATTGGCAGTTTGGAATGTTTACTTCCACACTTTGTATCCAATCTTCTCCATAAGAAGGGACCCCTGACCATTAGGTCCAGTCGTGGCCGACTCTGGGGTTGCGGTTCTCATCCCGCTTTATTGGCCGAGGGAGCCGGCGTGCAGCTTCCGGGTCATGTGGCCAGCATGACTAAGCCGCTTCTGGCAAACCAGAGCAGCGCACGGAAACGCTGTTTACCTTCCCACCGAGCGGTACCTATTGATCTACTTGCACTTTGACGTGCTTTCGAACTGCTAGGTTGGCAGGAGCAGGGACCGAGCAACAGGAACTCACCCCGTCGTGAGGATTCGAACCGCCAACCTTCTGATCAGCAAGCCCTAAGCTCTCTGGTTTAACCCACAGTGCCACCCGCGTCCCATCTTCCCCATAGCTTACATCTAACAAAGAAGTGTCTTTTTCAAGTTCCAGAGTCATATTGGTACTCAGAAGCTTACTGCCTCCAAGCGGTATATAAATTGTTGAAAGAAATAAAATTCCAGTTTCTCTGAATATACAGTCTGTCTTGGTAAAGGAGAAAATGGAATTCCCTGAAGCTTCCAGTTGCTAGATGTTCCAAACAGCCAGTACCCTGGAGTTATGATTGGTGTTGTTCTGAGCATTCAAAGCAAGCTGCATTCTAACTGCCTCAGAACTCCAAGGGGCAGTTGCTTCAGTGACCAGTGCAGATGAGCTTCAGTCTTCTCAGGTCTTCTCTGAGGTCAGACACATCAAGAAAGACCTGGGAAAAGCCCCTGCGTACCAGAGAGTGGTTGAAGAACCAATATCATGTAGGTACATATATTCAGCGCTCCTCAATGGTCCACCAACATTACCGTGTCCCTGGCACCTGTGAATGCAGATGCAGCAGACTTTCCCCTTCCTATATCTCAAGGTGGGAAATGTAGAATTTGCCCTAGAATGATGGCGTTGTTTCGGCTGCACAACACTCACTATTTGCTCAGACTTTAGGGGATGTCCATAAGACATTGTACCTGAGTATCTAACTGTTGTCTTTTGTCTTTGTTTTTCTCTAGCATGCCTTCAGTTGCCCGCCTTGCCTGTACTCAAGCGAAAGCACCGCCCCAGGCTGATTATGGATCCCTTCCTGTATGGTTGCTGTGCAGGGCATCTTGCTTCCAAGTAGGTGCCTTTGTCTTGGCTCTTATTGGCTGTGTTATGTGCATCTGCTCCACAGCCGGTGTCCAGTGGAGAATGTGGCATGTTGACAACATCATGGGCGGGAGCAGACCTGGCTTTGCAGGGATTGGGCTCTGGGTTGCCTGTTCTGCTCATAGAATTTCTATTAAGAAGATAAATGTTTTGTGCACAGCATTAGCTGATGATGAGTCCCTTCCTTCTGAAATAGTTATTGCTCAGGACTTCATGCCATTAGCCTCCATTGTGAATGCGGTGACCGTGTTTTGTATGGCCTTTCCATTATATAACATTTCCAAGCCTGGAAAACATGGAGATTTTATATTTACCTTTTTTTCCATAGGAGTCATTCTGGACTTAGCTGCAGGAACATTTGTGCTCATTTTCGTTTCCTGGAATATGTATTCCATCCTAGCGAAGGAGGGAATGAAGCTCCCTGATGTTTTGGGATTGCCTCTCGTTCCAAAAGAGCAATGTGTTGGAGCTGCTATTTATGTGGGGTTCATTGCTGCAGGTTCACAGCTCTTAAGTGGAATGCTTGTTCTTGGTGAAAAATATTTCTGGAGACTCAGGGAAAGAGTCACTTCCAAGGAAGAAATTGTTACTGATCCTGAAATTGTGGAAAGCGAGAGCCCAGCTCTGAGGCTAAAGTGTAGGGAGGATGCCTCTACTATGAAACGTAAGTGTGAAGATCAACCCACTACTTTGGGGAGATATAGAAGGCATATGGAAATAGAATCTATGCCAAACTCATCAGGAATGTGGCTAGGAACGGCTCCAATCCTGGAACTGACTTTTTTAAATGCTGGCATGTGGCACTGTATAGATTTATTATCAGATTTGTTGGTTTTATCCATGGGTCGGCAAACTAAGGACCGCAGGCCGGATCAGGCCCAATTGCCTTCTAAATCCAGCCTGCAGACGGTCCGGGAATCGCCGTGTGGATTGTCAGTGCGTGGACTTCCAGTGCACGCATTCTTTCCCTCTCCCTCCCTCTCCCTCACATGGTGCCACCGCCTCCTCCTCCCTCCCTCCTTCTGGCTTCTCCCCGCCCTGCCTAGAGGAGGAAGGGGGCTGGGCTTTGTTGGTGACAGCCCCTTTCCAGAGCCCTTTCGCGCACCGCTCGTTGTCCCTCCGCCGCCGCCGCCACCAACCCCTGCCATTTGCAAGACACAGGAGCCACAGTTGGCTGAGCACCCCTCTCAAGCTGCCACCATTTAAAGCAACCCCTCTCCGGAGCCCTTTCACGTGCCGCTCATCGTCCCTCGTTCAACCCCCCACAAAAAAAAAAAATAGTCTCCCCCCCCCCAAGTTCTGAGGGACAGTGGACCAGCCCACTGCTGAAAAAGTTTGAGGACCCTGGTTTTATCTTAACTTGTGCATATTCTGTTTGAATTTTTGTTTTACACCGAATGCTGTTACATCCCACCCTGGGATGATTGCAACATAGGATAAACTATAACTAGGGGAAATAAATGAAAAGTACCAAATTATTATATCTAGATATTGATTTCATGCTATATCATTTTTAGCAGTAAAAAGAATGCTATCTCATTGCACACTTCTGCGGGACTGCTTATTTTGCTGCAAGCTATATGTCTATTGTGCTTTACATTTCAAATTTTCTGCATTTCAGGAACTCCTTGTGCATTGTCTTGTGTATGCCATGGAACAAGTGCAAATCGCAAAAGTTTCTAGGGCATGCTTGTGTGTGTGTGTGCAGTCAATTTCACAGAGAATACTGGCGAAGCCTTTGAGGGCCTCTGGTGCTACTCCCAGCCTTGAACAGTGTGTTCAGTGATAAGGGACACTCCATTTCAGAGGTCCAGAGTGACCTCAGCCTCTTCTACCTTTTGAGGCCCCCTAGGCACAATTAAAAAAATGAAAATGATGCCACACAAAAACAAAATAGGGCACACACAAAAGCAGTGATATATAATTTTATATGACGAAATATCAGTGAACACACACAAAAAAAACCCCAAGTCTTTTACCAAATCACATCTCTCGTTTGCTCAAATTTGCAACTCTCGGGTCTTCTTTTGAGAAAGCATCATGTGGTACAGGCATAGGCAAACTCCAGCCCTCCAGACGTTTGGGACTACAATTCCCATCATCCCTAGCTAACAGGACCAGTGGTCAGGGATGATGAGAACTGTAGTCCCAAATATCTGGAGGACCGGAGTTTGTCTATGCCTGATCTAGTATTTTGAAGGTCTCCTATCTACTACTTATAAGATCTTGCACCAGTCTGAATCTGAAAGTTAAGTGGAGAAAATGTTAACTTAGTGTATGTCGCTGAAATAATGGGATTGCAACTACAATGTGTGATTAGTACAATTAAGCTGAGATTCTTTGCCAACCATCTCTTATGGATGGGGTTTTTTTGTAATATTGTTTTTTTTAATGTGTATACCGCCTTGTGATGTTTTATATGAAAGTGTGGTTTATCTTAATTGGTTGATTTAAAATGGGAAAGCTAATTTCTAGAAAATGCTCTATTTGGGGAACTTTATGCCTATTCAGGTACAGTGCCTTTATTTAAATAGTTAGGATACATGTTGGAAATGAACTGCTCTGGAGCAGATTTCCAACCATGTTGGTGGGAATGTGTTCAAATGAAACCACATTGGATTCAGATGAATAGCATAATAGAATAGCAAAATCTTGGGCGATGGAATATATCTGTTGTATCATCTGTTTTTCTGCTTGGGTATGTAAAAATACAGCTCCAACTAATGTTTACATTCAGCTAGGAAATGTACTAATTAGTGTCGCTGTCACATTTAGCCTTGCCAAACTAGGAGGAGTATAGCATCACCTTCAGGGGAAACAGAGTGAGTTAAAGCACGTCTGAGCAAAACGTTTTACATAAAGAGAGGAAAGAGGGATTTGTCCCTGCAGTCTTTTTTCTGGTAAAGTTTTGAGCCATATTTTCCTCGGGGAAAGCAAACAACCTCTCTTCTTGAATGCAGTGGGACATATGAAGCAATATTTTTCACGAACAGCGCTGTGCCGTGTTAGAAAGCTTCATCCTAAAGAAACGCTTTTGCCTCCTCCAGAGGGTTGTTTAGACTGTAAACATCTTCATGCCATTAGTGACAGTGATGGAAAATGAAGATGCCCGTGTCAAAATGTGCTGGGAGTTGTATCCAATTCTATCTATCTATCTATCTATCTATCTATCTATCTATCTATCTATCTCTTATTAATTTTAAAATACAAAATTATAAAACATACCACACAATTTATCACAAATACATTCTTATTGGACTTCCATCAGCTCCTCTGATAGTCCTCCATCTTAGTCACTTCTTACGCATTTCCTAACTTAATATTGCCTTATATTAATAACATATCCTATCTCCTTTTTCATTTTTACAGTATTTCTAATATTAATTCTTCGCAGAGCTTCTTGCAAACCTACAAATGTTGTCTGGTCGTCGCAAATACTTTTCAAATAGTCTGTAAATTTACTCCAGTCCTCAGTGAACTTCTGGTCCCGCCAGTTTCGGATCCTTCCTGTTAATTTGTCAAGTTCCGCATAGTCCATTAATTTCATTCTCCATTCTTCCATCGTTGGTAATTCTCCTTGTTTCCATTTTTGGGCCAATAATATTCTTGCTGCTGTTACTGCATATATAAAAAAGCTTACGTTCCTTTTTATTTATATCACTTCCCACAATGCCTAAGAGAAATGCTTCTGGTTTCTTTATAAATGTATATTTCAACAATTTTTTTAATTCGTTATATACCATCTCCCAGAAGCATTTCACCTTTTTACACTCCCACCACATGTGATAATTTTTTTGCTAACTTCACTGGTGTAATGTACCATCTATACATCATTTTCATCACATTCTCTGAGTTGTATCCAATTCTTGGGTGTGGAAGATTCAGTGGGAAAGTGGTGCATCCTCCAACAGAGACAGCTAAAGAAGTTGAAAAAGAGTGTTCCAGGAAACACTGCGCAATCTTTCCCTAGAAGCCTCTTCATGTCCATACGGCCTTCTCTGCAATCTTCATGTTTGAGGAAAGATTATGGCCAAGGTCTTATAGATAGCCTTGCTTCCACCTTCTATCCCCACCCCATTAGTCCCTTGAGCTCATTCCACAGAATTCCCCTGAAATGTTTTTTGCAATGCTCTTTATTTTTTCTCTGGAAATCCTTGTATGGCAGATTTGCTGGTTTTCTGCTTATTGGTCCACAATTATCCAGTTACCATGCATGCAACATGGATTGACGAGACATGAGTGAAAATCCAGATACTGAGATGTCTTCTCTGACTTTCTAAATAAGAGGAAGGGCTGCAGATGGGGGGAAGATACATAGACCAGCAGTGTAAAGTGTGGGAATGTTGTAGATAGTAGGAGAGGATATATTGATTAAATATTATCCTTCCTCACTCACGCTAGTGAGCTAGTAGCAGAGCACATTCCCTTGCACGTTGCTGGAAGCTAGTTGATGGATTCCTTAGAACCATTTGAGTTACGCAATCCAGCCTGGCTTTTCCAGATTGGATTGTTCCTGGAAAATCCCCTTTAGTTCCCTCTTAGAAACAATAATGACGCAGCAGTCTTCTTTTAAAAGTAATGATAAGGTTTACTTACACTCAGCTCACAGTATGATCCTGAAGGCAGGCTTTATCTTGTAGTTACAGTTACAGAGAAAAGTGTGGGCTCATCCTCTTGTGAGGGATGAGCCCGTGTGCTGCTGGCTGAGAGACAGCACACAGCAAAAGGCATCAACAGAGGCAAGAGAGAGATGGCTGCGTGACTAGCCCCTTTATAGGGTCTGCCAGGGTCACACCCATCTACCTGGTCACACGCAGGGGGAGGATGCTCCAGACCAGGTGTGACAGGAAGTCCTCCTGGCTGGGGCAACATTCCCCTGTGTGTCCACTCTGGGCAAACAGGAAATGTTGTATTTGACTGCTGCTTTGATGTTACATCGCACATAAAGAAGGCTTCAATTTCAACTCTTGACATGTCTTGTCTAAAAGAATATTAGGGAACAGGGTTCAGTGGTGACTGGGGCCTATTGAAACTGGTGGGGCGGAAAGCAGAGAATCCAACAGAGCCAATGACAGGCAGAGCCAGCTAATGCTAATTTTGACCTCACTTTCCAGCCCCCCAAATGAGACTAGGGAGGAGGAAGCTGAGAGCCAGAGCTATCCCTGACTGGATGTAAGAACACTGCTGTACCAATGGGCAGGTTGTGCCAGTCAAATACAGTCCGGGCTTTTTCTTCAGCCGAAACTCACCAGAACCCGGTTTCGGCACCTCTCAAGTGGGTGCCATTGCCATTATAAGAGAACAAGGGAAGCGTTCATGGTGAGTTCCAGCACCTCTTTTTCTAGGAAAATAGCACTAAATACAGCAAGTCCATAACTTATGTAGGGGTTACGTTCCAGGGATCGTGCCTAAAGCCAACACTGCAGATAGTCAAAGCCCGTTGGGTTCCATGGTGGGTGGGATTGCCAAAATCATTCCCCCCCCCCAAAAAAAACCCTTTACGACCCTTAAAAAATGCTATTTTATTTATTTGCTACACGCATAAAGCTGAATGTGCACAGCTTAAATGTGCGTAAGTTGCAGGCTTACTGTATATAAAACTGGCTGGGTATATACAGTGGTACCTCGGGTTACATACACTTCAGGTTACATACGCTTCAGGTTACAGACTCCGCTAACCCAGAAATAGTGCTTCAGGTTAAGAACTTTGCTTCAGGATGAGAACAGAAATCGTGCTCCGGCGGCGCAGCAGCAGCAGCAGCAGGAGGCCCTATTAGCTGAAGTGGTGCTTCAGGTTAAGAACAGTTTCAGGTTAAGTACGGACCTCCAGAACAAATTAAGTACTTAACCCGAGTACCACTGTAATATATTGGGGGAGTGGTGAGTGGGGCATGATAATGTTCTTTAAGTAGCTGCAGCCATATAATGCATTTATCCCTGACCTCAACTTTCAAAACATACAAGGAGTCATGAAAAAGTTTAAGAGACTCTTCTTGTAGCTCATACATCTGCTCCAGAAATGGATAAACAATAGTAATTTAATACAGTGCTTGGGAAAGGTGTTAATATGCAGTTAAGATGTTCATTGAATGTTTATTTGGAAATCCCCAGGGTATTCCAGGAAAGTGTAAACCAGATTGCAGCAATGAATAACTGGCAAATTTAAACTTACAAGGAAAAGGAGACGGGCCGTTCCTTTGCAATGTCAACTCATCTCCCATAAGCCCACATTTCTGTAGGCATGTAAAAACAGCAGGAGGAGGTATAAGTTTCCCACACTTCCTGTCTATCCCCTCTACACAAGTTCAAACACCTAAAGCTTTTATAAATTGGGTCTTTGTAGAGGCTCTGTTATGTAACTTTGGTGTAGAAAATTAAGTGGAATTTCAAATTTGAAACAGTCCCTTAATGCTGTTACTTCCAATGGGTTTGAAAAGCTAATTTACAGTGATAAATTTCTAGCCACTGCCTTGAGTGGCTCCAGGGAGCGTGGCTATAAATTAGCATGGTTAAGTGGGCAGGTCCTTTTGCTCTGAAACAAACAGTGCTGTGGTACATAAAGGATTTGGGGCAGATATGGTAATTGAGCTGTCTGTGAGGCCTCTGCAGATAAGTGGGAAAGGGAAAGATTGAGGATGCATCTGATAGCCCAAAGGTTTAAAGGAAATTAGATGTATATGAATTTGTTACTGTTTAAAAAACCACAAACCAATGCTAGATGAATAGTTTGCCTGAGCAGCTTTGTGCCAACTGTGGCAGACCTATGCACATTGCACACTGAACACAGGGACTTACTTCCGAGTAAGCATGCTTCATCACAACATTGCACCCGGTTTAAACATACACTCAGGGACCTCAGGGCAACTCACTTACTGAGCATCCATTCTGACTGGTTTTCAGGGAGGTTAGACAACACTGACTGTTCACTGAACAGTCATTCTGGCTGGTTGCGGGGAAGTTAGATGACACCGAGTTAAGCAAGTTCCTTGTCGCTTTCCTTTTTGCCCAAAAGTCTGTATTGGGGAAGTGGGTTTATTGTGCCAGACCTCCCAGTTGACTGCAATTGTGCAACATGCATTTGCTGCAATCTGATTGAATCACATGAGGAAATAGCAGCGATATAGAACAGTCTCTCTAATCTAACCTGAAAGAAGTTAGTATATCCTATTTTCAGCCCTTTCTCCAGAAGGGCTGAAACTGACGTGATGCAGAAAGAAAGATCTCACCCTCTTATCAGGGTTGCTGGTTTTGACTGGAGCAACAGCCATGAGGGAGGTGTGGGGTGGGGTTCGTTCTTTTCCCCATTGTAAAGTGCTCCCCGCCAAATCTGCTATTAAACCTGCTATGGGAGAAACGCGTAACTTTATATCCCTCCCCCAAGTTGGTCTAAGAGCAACTGGGGGAATTCAGATCAGGGGGAAAGGGTTACACATCACCTCCCTCAGCACCATGACTCTCCTAAAAATCAAACCCTCCCACATCTCATTTGAAGTATAGAGCGGAAAAACCGGAAGATCTTATCACAGCTCTCTCTCGCATCAAAATCTGTTTTGGCTCTGAGTCATATTTTGGAGGGGAAATCCAGAGGATTTAAACCATTACTTCCCCCCATTCACTAACTAACGGCATTAAGTGTTTTTCTTTGCAGTAGTTGGTTACACACAGATCTTTGAGGACTGTCAGCAGCAGCTAATCTTATTCTGGGGGAGTCCTTTTATCACCTCATATTGTGCTTTGCTTTTAATTATTTTGTTTTTTGTAGCATTGTATTATTTCATAACCTCCAACATTTATCTGATGAAAATAGGGACACCTTATATAATAATAATAATAATAATAATAATAATAATAATAATAATAATATACCCCAACCATCTGACTGGGTTTGCCCTAGCCACCCTGGGTGGCTTCCAACATATATAAAAACATAATAAAACATTAAAGAAACTTCCTATACAGGGCTGCCTTCCAAGGTGTTCTGAACGTTGCATAGTCACTTATCTCCTTGGCTCAGTGGGGCCACATAACTCCATACCCTCCCTCATTTCTCCAATGAAAATAGGGACGTCCTAAGGGAAAGCGGGATATTCCGGGATCAAATCAGAAACAAGGACGGCCTCTGTAAATCCAGGAATGCCCCTGGAAAATAGGGGCACTTAGAGGGTCTGTGTTTTACTATTGCTTTGAGTTGCTTGTGTAAAGTGATTAATAAACTTAATAAAGAATAAAACCCTGCTACTATTACAACTATCATTAATAGTAATCGTAATGTGAAAGCACATCTCTGTGAGACAAATTCCCCTTTCATATAGCAATAAGAACCCTATAACAGGCAAATGTAGCGGATAGTAAGTTTTCACTGTCATAAACTCTGACCTTGCTCGTTCCAAGCATGGAGATTCACTGACACTGCAATGTATATGCATTTGCTAAGTCTATACCCTTCCCTTGTCCCATATGTGCCGTTCTGTAATACTCATTACCCAAGGCAAAACTGAGAGGCTATTAAAAAGTTGTCTTTTCAGAGGCTATTAAATGCCAAGGTTCTGGTATAAACAAGAAAAGCTTTGGATTTCATACCATACTCAGGCAATGCAATATATCATCATAATCCTCATAGCCACCTTTCAGGAGGGGGTGAACATTTAGGGAGCAACCTGTGTCCTCTAATGAACTCTGAACAGTCAAGACTTCTCAACAAAGATGTGAATTTGGGCATTTCATGGATTGACTTAAGGTTGCAATTCAATGCACACTTCTCAGGGAGTAAGCCCCCAACTGAATGTTGTAGGACTTATTTCTGAGTAAACGTCTCAACCGTGGTGTTAACATTCTGATTTAATGGGAACCTAGAGTCGGAGAACGGAAACTTGTACAAGTGACACAGTCATCTGAACCCAAGGTATGCTCAAAAAAGCTGGCAATGCTGGGCATTTTGCGCATATATATATATATATATATATGAAAGGAAGAGGAGCAGGTTTGCTCAAGTGTGTTGCAGGTAGAAATGCTGTTTGTAATGAAGTGAGAGCAGTAGTTTACTTGCTCAAATTAACAAATAAGAAAGTTTTGAGAATTTAAATTATGGATTAAAATTGATTACATAATTGAGAAGGGGATTGTAACCAAAACACGGGGGCCTAATTTGCATGGTAGAGTGCCTGGTATCTGGTGGGCAATCTCATCCTTTATTTCCACCAAAGCACTCGTCAGGAGAGCTATGAGATTCAGGTGAGGGTCAGATGCCTTGTTAATCCCAGCAGGTATATAACAGGAAGACCTGGCCTGCCCAGGCCACAAAAGGTTTACAAGGTTCAGTTATTGCAAAAGTTTTTCAGTGTTAATTTTATGCATTTTTAAAAATCACCATGGTATTTAACAATAATATCTTATGTTCTTTAAAGGAGAAATTGTGAATTGCAGAATTTTAAATACCCGTCATCATCCTTGGCTTGGCTTCACTCAGTTTTGTTTATAAGACTCTTCCATTTTCTTCTAGTTGTGAGGGTGGGGGATGGGGAGGGGCCTCACAAGAGAGTAGCCTAGGGCCTTTCTTCATCTAAATCCGGCCCAACTGTCCATGCTGGAATATTAAGGAACAATAGGCTATAATAGGACTGATGAACAACCAGCCCACATATCAATCTATGGTGTTTAGTTCAATGACCTGTTTCTCTGTAATCTGTTTTTTGAGGACTTTTGGAATAATAATGATTGCAATTAGACAAGCTCCTTGTTGTTGTTGTTTTATTGCATGTCATTATTTATCTTCATTTCAGCTGGCGAAAACCTACCCATGTCACCTTAGATTGTTCACTTCTCAGATTTCGAATAATGAGGTTTTATATTACCCTTTCCCAATCTTATAGGCAAAAACTGCCTGCCCACACACTTCCTGCATGCCCTTCGTCCTACGCATAAGATTTATTATTGCCTGTTAACAATGGAAGCTGTTAAGTGCAGGCTTTAAAACAACCATTTTAAGTTGGGTCAAAATACCCATGGCTTCTAGCAGAATGAATTTACTGTCTTCTGCATAAATGGAACACCCTCCCATCAGATGTCAAGGAAATAAACAACTAATTGACTTTTAGAAGACACCTGAAGGCAGCCCTGTTTAGGGAATTTTTTAATGTTTGATTTTTTTTAATCGTGTTTTTAGTATTCTGTTGGAAGCAGTCCAGAGTGGCTGGGGAAACCCAGCCAGATGGGCTGGGTATAAATAATATATTATTATTATTATTATTATTATTATTATTATTATGTCAGAGGGAAAGAGCCGAGAGTTTCTAAAGAGAGTTAACAGAAATTGAAGAGAGGCAGCTTTGGACAGGAGCTACTGCGATCAGAAGATCTTCTACAGTATCATGCATGAATTTAAATACAGTGGTGCCTCGCAAGACGAAATTAATCCGTTCCACGGATTAATTATTAATTATTAGCGGTTTAGCGGCTATTAAAGGCTTAAAGGCTTAGCGGATTAGCTGCTAAAAGGCTATTAAAGGCTTAGCAGCTTAGATAAAGGGGGGGGGAGTGAAAAAAAAATCTCAAGACTCGCAAGACATTTTCGTCTTGCGAAGCAAGCCCATAGGGGAATTCGTCCTGTGAAGCAACTCCAAAACGGAAAACCCTTTCGTCTAGCGGTTTTTCCGTCTTGCGAGGCATTCGTCTTGCGGGGCACCACTGTAAATATATATGGCCACTTTTCAGCTGGAACTCACCAGATCTTAGTTCTGGCACCTCTCTGGAAGGGGGGGGCATTGCCACTACAGTCGTACCTTGGGTCCCTAATGCCTTGAAAGTCTAACGTTTTGGCTCCTGAATGCTGCAAACCCGGAAGTGAGTGTTCTGGTTTGCAAACGATCTTTGGAACCCGAACGTCTGATGCGCCTTCCGCGCCTTCCAATTGGCTGCAAGAGCTTCCTGCAGCCAATCGGAAGCCGCACCTTGGTTTCCGAACGTTTTGGAAGTTGAATGGATTCCGTTCAACTTCTGAGGTACGACTGTATAAGAGAACAAGCATTCATGGTGAGTTCCAGAACCTCTTTTTTCGAGAAAAATAGCACTGTGTGTGTGTGTGTGTGTAGGGAGAAAGGGAAGTACTTTTCTTTTTGTCACCACTGCAGAATCAAACCATCAACCAGAGAAACAATACACAAAGATATTCTCTTGCATATGGCTGGGGGAAATTAATGGACGTTGCGTAAGGACCCAGATGCACCTCTTGGGAGCGCCTTTCATTCAGCTGGACCTTGAGAAGGGGAAAAAAAGCACAGCGAGTTAAAGACATATAGATGTTTTCAAGCAGCGAAACAAAGAAATCAATACGAGAGGGTCCTAAGGGCTTTGTTCCGGGTAAATTCTGAACATACTTGGTTTTTGTCAAACCAGCATGCTAAACCCCGCATGGCCTCTGGTATATTTGATGAAATGCTGCTGATTTGTCAGCAGATTGCCCAGTTCTTTTAAATACTGCCTTAGGAGCCCCCGAATGGGATCAGGATTGTAACACTAGGGGAGGGGGAATAAACCTTTTCCTCTGAGCCAGGTTGCCTGTCAGCCCCCTCCCACTTACAGTTTGTCCCAGGAAGGAAAAGTACCCAATTTTTTCTCCACAGGGCAACCAGCACCTTGGGGATAACTGTAGGGGGGGGGAATATTCACGCCCCTACTCCAGTGCTGTGGTTCTGATCCAGTTATAAAACACTAGCTGCTGTTTTCTTTTTTTTAAATTACTTTTCAGAAACAAAACAGAACACATAGCTTAGTTGGTAGAGCATGAGACTCTTGTAATCTCATGTTGTGGGTTCGAGTCCTGTTGGGCAAAAGATTCCTGCATTGGACTAGAGGACCCTCAGGGTCCCTTGCAACTCTACCATTCTCCGATTCTACGTTAAAACACCAAAGAGGTTTGATATAATTTTACGATTCTACAATTCTATATATAACAACTAAAAGGAAGATTATACCATTCAATTCCCGGAGGGGGGAGGGAGTGGCGAGGAAGCAAAACCAAGCCAGATCATTGTTGTTGTTTAGTTGTTTAGTCGTGTCCGACTCTTCGTGACCCCATGGACCAGAGCACGCCAGGCACTCCTGTCTTCCACTGCCTCCCACAGTTTGGTCAAACTTATGCTGGCAGCTTCGAGAACACTGTCCAACCATCTCGTCCTCTGTCGTCCCCTTCTCCTTGTGCCCTCCATCTTTCCCAACATCAGGGTCTTTTCCAGGGAGTCTTCTCTTCTCATGAGGTGGCCAAAGTACTGGAGCCTCAGCTTCACGATCTGTCCTTCCAGTGAGCACTCAGGGCTGATTTCCTTAAGAATGGAGAGGTTTGATCTTCTTGCAGTCCATGGGACTCTCAAGAGTCTCCTCCAGCACCATAATTCAAAAGCATCAATTCTTCGGCGCTCAGCCTTCTTTATGGTCCAGCTCTCACTTCCATACATCACTACTGGGAAAACCATGGCTTTAACTATACAGAGCCAGATCACAGAATCGGTCAAAGAAGCATCTTTGCATAAAACTCCATGAGTGGCAGGTGGTCTATATCCATGTTCCTTCACTGCAGGGTAAGAAATAAAACTTGACCAAAGGGCATAAAACTTGTCTCACTGTTTACCTTCTCTACATCCTTGTACGTGTCCAGTCATTTTTTCCATAAGACCCAAATTCCAGTGATCTGGAAGTGGTGAGATCTGTATTCAAGAGTTTGGCTGTTGTAATCTTAACGGCAGTTGTAAGGTGAATGAAAAGTTCTTTGTGACTAAGGGCCTGAGCTTCCAAGTTTAAAATGGAGAGAAGTACAGTGGTACCTCGGGTTACAGACGCTTCAGGTTACAGACGCTTCAGTTTACAGACTCCGCTAACCCAGAAATAGTTCCTTGGGTTAAGAACTTTGCTTCAGGATGAGAACAGAAATCGTGCTCTGGCGGCGCGGCGGCAGCAGGAGGCCCCATTAGCTAAAGTGGTGCTTCAAGTTAAGAACAGTTTCAGGTTAAGAACAGACCTCCGGAAAGAATTAAGTACTTAACCCGAGGTACCACTGTACAATTTTAGGGTCAGGCAATCATGCTTTAGTTTGTTCTCATGCCTGCTTCCTGAAAAACTATGAACACGAATTTATATATGGGTTTTAAAAGCACAACGGTCGGCGGTTCGAATCCCCGCGGCGGGGTGCGCTCCCGTTGTTTGGTCCCAGCGCCTGCCAACCTAGCAGTTTGAAAGCACCCCCGGGTGCAAGTAGATAAATAGGGACTGCTTACTGGCGGGAAGGTAAACGGCGCTGGCTTGCCAGATGCAGCTTGTCACGCTGGCCACGTGACCCAGAAGTGTCTGCGGACAGCGCTGGCTCCCGGCCTATAGAGTGAGATGAGCGCACAACCCTAGAGTCTGTCAAGACTGGCCCGTACGGGCAGGGGTACCTTTACCTTTACTTAAGAAGCACAACATGTGCATAGAAGAACCACAATTTCCGCAGTTTCTCCAACCATTGGCAAGACTGATCTGAGTAATTTTACTTAGCAAAAGAGGATGCATGTACAAGTGGTGTGGAGAACCTTTATTGAGTTTTTGTGAATTCTTGTGGGTACAGATTTAAATGGGGCTTTGTCCCAAATTTGGCTCCATTCAACCTTGTCAAATTCCTCCCTGTTTTGGTGCCCTCATATATATCTAATTCAAAATATAAACAAATAATAAGCCGTAAAATAAATTTTATTTTTTTGAAATGAAGCAAAACCTACAGTAAGATGGAAAATAGTGTGTATTTTTCTTTAGTTGTATAAATAATGTTTACTTTTTGTTCAGCTGCACCATATGGGCCATGGTAAATGCAGCCATGGAAAATATCTGTGGTGCGCCCCCCTCCCCATTCCCTTGATTCCCTAAGCATGTGCTTATTTTGCTTAATGGTTAATCCAGCCCTGCAGTGCACAACACTCTGATCATCTCTTCCACCAGCCCATAATACTGACAAAGATAACTTGCTTGTGAGCAGAGGTACCCCAATGGAAAAGTTAAGAAAGATTCTTGCACATTTGCCACTTTCTAAAATTATTTTAAAGATTTGGGGCTATATTTTGGGGCATTGACAGCAGCATGCCAGGCAGAAATTCAACTGGTGTATCTTCCATGCATCACCTGGTGAATTTCAACCTGCTGTGCAGCTACTTCCAGTGTTCCTGCTTGTGGGCCAGAGAATGGTGCCGTGGATGCAGGAAGCCGCCAACTCCTTGCGCCTTAAAGAATAACTTATTATATGATCTGCTGACATTTTGTGATTTGGCATAACTGGTCTCCAGGGTATTTTGTTTTGTGCACAATTCCAACCTTGTAGTGGACGAGTGATTTCTCTTTGCAAAGTGTTAGCTAACTAATCTCTTGGGCATCGTGGCTAAACGTCACTTCACACGTTGTGGTTTAATTTCTGCTGACACGCAAAAGCGTTCGGCCAGATTTTTATTTTTAAGGAGCAGATCTAAGTTGAAAAGCCCAACTTCCCTTTTCTATGGGAATCTTTCTGCTCACAGGAAAACCAGCCCTGCAGATCAGTTTTCAACCATCTTTGTTGTACAGTGGGATGGACTCCCTTGGGAGAAGTGGAGTTGGGAAGTTTTTAAGCAAAGACTGACTGGCTACATATCAGGGATGAGAATATTTACCGTATTTTATTTATTTCCTAAAATTTAGATATTGCTTGATTTACAAAGTAGTGGATCTCCTTCATCAGCTAGGGGTGGGCTAGGTGACTTTGGCTGTCTCTTCAAGCTCTTATTTTTCTCGTTTCTCTCATCTTTCAGTATATATTATGTGAATCAGGTTGCCAGCAAGGTAGTTATCAAACTGATGCGGCATGAACATCACTTGCTTGCGGTAGAGAAGCTGTGGATTTGCTTGGGGTTGGCAAATCCTGCTCTAATAGCTCATTCACACGCGCAAACAAAAATCACTTTGCGTGCACACATCCCTGGGATTGAAGACCCCACTAAATTCCCTGGGACTCATTAGCAGGGGAGGCATACGCAGGATTGTACCCATCTAAAACGATCTCCTCGCCTCTCCCAAGCAATTGACGTCAGGTTACCGCCTCTCTCCATATATATAAGCAACAATATATATAAGTAACCGAAAAGCAACAACGAAAAAGTGTTAAAACAAAACAAACCCAAAAACCAACCACCACCCCATGACTGTGCGTAAGTGGAAGGAATGTGGCGTGGCGAGTTCAAGGGTGGGGACAGAGAGAGAGAGGCCATCATCCCTGGAAATGCCATTTTAAACAGCTTTTAAACAGGATCCCTTCTCCTCCATCCCGAGGGATCCCGGGGATAGTCCTGGGGCAACCCCTGCCTGCCATGCAGTATTGATGGGAGAAGAAACCTCTTTAACCGATTGAGACACAGAGCTAACAGTTGGAAGGAACCCCCGAGGGTCATCTAGCCCAACCCCCGGCAACACAGAAATAATATATCTGTATAGACACTCTCGATATATACTCTATACACACACACTTTCCTTCTGTCTCTAGACCAGGGGTCAGCAACCTTTTTCAGCCATGGGCTGGTCCACCGTCCTTCAGACCATGTGGGGGGCCAGACTATTTATTTTTGGGGGGGGGGGGGGAGATGAACAAATTCCTATGCCCTACAAATATTCCAGAGATGCATTTTAAATAAAAGCACACATTCTCATAGCTGTCAACCTTCCCTTTTTTTGCGGGAAATTCCCTTATTCCAGCGCCGTTTCCCGCTGCTATCCCAGATTGTTAGATATCCCGTCGACTGTCCCTGGGACAGGTGAGGCTGCTGATCCCTTATTTTCAAATCTGAAAGTTGACAGCTATGCATTCTACTCATGTAAAAACACCAGGCAGGCCCCACAAATAACCCAGAGATGCATTTTAAATAAAAGGACACATTCTACTCATGTAAAAACACGCTGATTCCTGGACCATCCGTGGGCCGGATTTAGAAGGCCCCCCAGCCTTAGTTTGCCTACCCCTGCTCTAGACGCACCATCTCTCTATACTTTCCCTACCAGGGTTTCCCAAACTTGGGTCTCCAGCTGTTTTTTTGGGGACTACTATTCCCATCATCCCTGACCACTGGTTCTGCTAGCTAGGGATGATGGGAGTTGTAGTCCAAACAAAGCAGGAAACCGAAAGTTGGGAAAGCCTTCTCTACACTCTCTGTGTGTGTGTGTGTGTGTGTGTGAGAGAGAGAGAGAGAGAGAGAGAGAGAGAGAGAGAGAGAGATCTAGGATAGCCCCATGAAGCAGCCTTACGCGGCAGCCCCATGGAATCGAACCGACGTAGGATCGGATCGCACGTGGTGCGCGGAGTTCCCATGCGCACAGCCTCGCTGCGCCCGCCTCAACTTCATATATTTACTTTTTCCGCCTCCGTGGGTTGTTGTTTTTTTTGAGGGGGGTGAGTAGTGGGATTATCCCCTCGGCCTTGTCAGCCTCCTCCTCCTCCCGCTCCCCCCCCCCCCAATCTCTTTCCAGGAAGTTTCCCGGAACCTCGCGCGCCACGGGGTATGAGTGCAACTTTCTCTTCCCCTCCCCGCGCGCCCCGCCAGCCGCTTCCCTCCCGTAAGCAAGAGCCCCTGTTCTTTGCGGCGGAGCGGAAACGAAAGCTAGCCGTGGGCTGGTGAGAAACGACGTGCAAAGTAAGACAAGGACTACTTTGTGCGAGTCCTCCTCCTCCTCTTCCTGCAACTCCTCCTCGCCCGGGAGTCACTGGCAAGGCAGCGGGGGGAAGTTTGAAGGAGAGGGAAAGTGGAAGAAGCAGAAGAAAAAAAGAGAGCATCTTCCTAGATTCGGAGGGGAGAGGCAGAAAGAGTGAGATCCCTATTCCAAACAAAAATTTCTAGATGGGAGGGTTCAAGGGAGCTGGAGGGAGGATCCCCACCTCTCTCTTAGCTTGGAGGGGAGGGGAGAAAGAAAATAAGGGCATGAGTAAGTTTTCAAAAAGATGATCACATCTTGCAAAGGAGGGAGAGAGGGCTGGCTGCTTTCTCCATGTGGAAAGTGCGGGAAAGTTCTAACTTTGCTTTTCTCTCTCTCTCTCTCTCTCTCTGTGTGTTGTGGGGGTTTTTTTTGGGGGGGGGGGTGGATTAGACCATGACACAAGGCGGAGGTGGAAGGGAGTCTTCTCCAGAGCAGAAGGAGGAAAAAGAAAGGAAGAAAAGGAGAAGAAAGAAGAAGAAAGATGCAGGCAAGACACGGAGGGTATGTTCCAACTTGCTGGCACCTTGGCCCGAAGCGGAGAACCCCCCTCCTCCCCCAGCCAACAACAGGCTGAAGACCACCAAATACACGGCTCTGTCCTTCCTGCCCAAAAACCTCTTTGAGCAGTTCCATCGCCTGGCCAACGTTTACTTCGTCTTCATCGCCCTGCTCAACTTTGTGCCGGCTGTCAACGCCTTCCAGCCTGAGCTGGCCTTGGCCCCCGTCCTCTTCATCCTGGCGGTCACCGCGGTCAAGGACTTGTGGGAAGACTACAGCCGGTACCGCTCCGACCAAGAGATCAACCACATGGAGTGCCTGGTCTACTGCAGGTAACTGGAAAGGGGTTTTTTGTGGTGGGGGGCAGACACTCTGCCTGTTCCTGATGGTGGCGGTAGTGGCATGTAGATGTGGAAAGGGCAGCCCCACGTGTGGAGGTTTGTGGCTGCGCTTGTGGGCCCCGCTGGCGGGGAAATTGCGCCAGGAGAAAACAGGGCATTCCGCCGCTACGGGAAATGGAGCTTTAGATATTGTTTTTGATAGTTGAAAAGGTTTCTCGTTCTGAACCTACAGCTGCCCCAACTAACCGTTCTCTGCAACGTGCAGGTGGCCTTACCCGCTTCTGGCTTCCTATTTCCTTTGGCATAATAAAAAAAGTGATAAAATAAGAGATCTATTGCGATGACAGTGCTTTTCTCGCCTGGGTGTCTGGCGTCTGCTTAATTTCCCTTTCTTCGCGTTATTTTTTATTCTCGTTTCGTTCCCCTCTCCTGCACACGTGTGTGCCTTGGTCCGCTTTCTATGGAACCGACGTATTATAGGCTTTCTTCCATAAACCGTCTTACTGTGGAAGAGTGGTCCCGCTTGAGGGTTTGGTTGGAGGCTGGAGTAGTTCTGCCTTTTTGTGGTTGTGTGCATGCATGCAAGCTTTTGGGCGAGTTGGCAGGATTTATCCTAGCCAGCAAGCCCAGCGAGGCTTTCTTCTGAGTGAATGTGCTTTGGGTCGCACTGTTTTGACCAGGGTTGAAAAATCCTGTCAAATGTAATGTCTGCACAAACTCGCTATGCAAGCCTTCACTGACCTGGTGGAAAAGGCCTACAGGTCAGTGGCAGGCAGTGTTCGAAATTAGCCAGGCGCCGGGTGCATTTTGGCCCTGGCTTTCGGCTACTTGCGACCAAGTGAAGATGCCTGGGTGCCAGGATAGTGCCTGACATCTCCACCACCTGGAAGTGCATGCCTGGGGATCATTGGATCTGGACTGTTTTCACGCACTTAATACCCCATCCTGTAGCATTCTATTTGTTATATTTTACCTGCAGAATCAGAATGAATTTCAGGAACCAAAATGCTTTTTCTGCGCGGCCGGAGCAGGAGCGGTGAACAATGTCATACTTAATCGTTATCACTTGCCTTACCCCACCCACAGTTATGAAGAATATACTTAATGTTATGAATGGTCCGTGTCACTGTTAAGAAAAAGAGGTAGGAATAGCCCAGTGTTTATGTGGACTGTCCCTGGATCAAGTGCCTTTTCTTCTTCGAGTTCTCAAAAGTTCTTAACCTAGCTCAAGGTTGTCATCTGAACTAGCCAGATGTTGAACAGAGAATCACATAGTCCATCGTTTGAAAAATAAGACTTTAGAACCGTCTTGCCCCCAAATGGCAACTAGACATCCCATTTTGGCAACTGCAGCTGTGGTCTAAGGAGCCTTTTGGTACCTAGCTTATATATCTGAGTTTCTAAAACTGGTTGCAGGACGGCTGCTTTGCAGTCAAAACACCCCAGCATTTCCCAGTGACACTGGAAATGTCCCCCATCTGAAACCCTTTTTTTAAAAAAAATTATTTAATCATTTCTTCCGAAACCCTTGATAGCTCCTGTCGGTCAATAGAGACCATCCTGAGCTGGACAGACAGAGGATCTGACTTGGTTTAAGGCAGGTTCCACTGTTCCTAAGTCTCACTGACTCCATGTGCAAGCAGAAAAACAGCATTAGATTGCACATTTCCCCAAATGTGTCCTTGACTGCCCTCCTACGTTAGATACCCTCAGCCAGTGACTTGCTTTTATGTGAAATACCTAATGCTCCTAAAATACTTTCCCTGCTAATTTTAGAAATGGGAAAAATCAATTTTCAATCCATCATGAACTCTTAATGTTATTTATGTACGATTTTCATAGCACTATTTGATTGACTTTAAATTACCTAACCAACTACCATATTATTAAATTGCTGGCGTGCGGGGCGCAGTATAGATCTGTTGTCAGTGCAGTCTCGTGCGAGATGAAATTAACTTTATTCCCGAATAGCAAATGCATTGTTTCGTTCATACATCTTGGAGATTACTTCTTTGCAGAAAATGGTTATATTTATAGCAGTACAGTAATTCTGCCCTAGTAATTTGAAACCTCATTACAGCAATATGCAGTTAAATCTTCGCTGACCAGACAGAAAAGGATAGAGATTCCTATTTTTCAATTATAGGGTGTACGGCTTAGGGAAATGTGAATTAGCGAAGTTTTGCTGCACTTGCCTCTCTCACTGCCAATTCAGATGTGGGTGTACGTCTCTTGATGCTGTTTTGTTTAATGACTTGTAGGCAAAAGTGTGGACAGAGAGGACTTCTTTGGAAAATGTTGGCCCGGTGCAGACATCACATTCCTGGGCTTAAGCAACCATGAGTTATTGATGCACCATGTGTCTTTGCAGTCCCTTCCCCTCCTTTTCTTTTTGTGCTCTGTCAAATAGAAGACTTCTGAATTTGTTAAACTGTTTGCTCTGGTGCCTGAATTAGGGAAACTGTGCTTTGGGCACTCTGTACTAGGGCTGGGCAATATCTGGTTTTCAACATCACAATATATCACCAGCTAAATATCATGATATATCACAATATATGTCTGCAGCAGTGGAGGGCCTTAAAATATAAGGAAATACAGTGGTACCTCGGGTTAAGTACTTACCGTATTTTTCACTCTATAGGACGCACTTTTTCCCCTCCAAAAATGAAGGGGAAATGTGTGTGCGTCCTACGGAGCAGATGCAGGCTTTCGCTGAAGCCTGGAGAGTGAGAGAAGGGTCGGTGTGCACCGACCCTTCTTGCTTTCCAGGCTTCAGGAAGCTATTCGCAAGCCTTCATGGGAGTTCCCGCCAGGCTCAGAAGGCTTGCGGATAGCAGGCAACAGCTTGAATCCTGGGGAGCGCAGCGCTGCGTACCCCGGGCTTTGGGCAGCTATCCGCAAGCCTTCGGAGCCCGGCAGGAGTCCCCCCCCCCCCAGCCCCAAAGAGCAAAGAAGCCAAGACAGCCAGCAGGATCCATTCCGCTGGCTGTCTTGGCTTCCTCTTTAGCCACGCGCAACCTCTCCAGCCGTGAGAGGCTGCACGCGGCTTTGGCAGAAGCCAAGACAGCCAGTGGGATGGATACCGCTCGCTGTCTTGGCTTCGTTTTTAGCCGCGGTGCTGGGGCGGGAGAAGCCCGAGCTTCCCCTGACCCCAGCCCCCAGAACAGGTCCAGGAGTGGCAGCGAGATTGCGCACAATCCCCGGGCTTTGGGCTGCAGCCTGCTATTCGCAAGCCTTCGGAGCCCGGCGGGAACTCCTGCTGGGCTCCGAAGGCTTGCAGATAGCTGCCCAAAGCCCGGGGTACGCAGCGCTGCGCTTCCCCAGCTTCAGGCTGCTATCCACAAGCCTTGGAAGCCCGGCGGGAAGCAGATAGCTTCCTGAAGCCTGGAGAGCGACAGGGGTCAGTGCACACTGACCCCTCTCGCTCTCCAGGCTTCAGCGAAAGCCTGCATTCGCTCCATAGGACGCACACACATTTCCCCTTCATTTTTGGAGGGGAAAAGTGCGTCCTATAGAGCGAAAAATACGGTATTTATTTATTAAAATAGATTCTTAGAGGTTGATAGGAGCTGCCTTCTCCTTAGTTACAAGTAAGTCCAGTGAAGAATAAGGAGAATCGATGGTCCACAAGTAGTCACAAAAAGTCATTAATGGAAAATACTGGTAAATGATTGTCAATTGCATCTGGCTATTTGAACCAGGCTATGGGATTTCCCCCCTTACTCCTCCCAGATACACTCCTGAACTTACTTTGAGAACCCAACTTTAGGAAGAGTTGTCTATGCTTTAAAAACCTACCAGAACTATAGGCGACTCCTAACTTACATGAAAGTTACATTCCAGGGATAGTGGATAAAGCCAAAATCATATACTGTATAGTCAAAACACTTTGGGTGCAATGGCGGGTGTGATTGCTAAAGTCCCCCCCCCCCCGGACTATCTATCTATCCATCTATATATATATATGTATATATAGCACGTAATACTAAATGTAAGTTAGTTGTGAGTTACCTGTAAAATTCAAGTGGTTTAGCAGGAGAACAAGCGTATGCTCACATTACAACCTTAGAGTCAGTGAAGTTGTTCTGCCAACCCCACCCCACCCGCAAATATCCAGTGCGTTTCATAGCTCTCCCCCCCCCCAGCTGTTCACATCAGCATGGCTTCATTAGTGTTCCTGTTTGCATATATACACCAAGCGGGCATTATGCCTTTATACTATGCAGATCTTGTCTAGAGATGAATGGCTTAAAGACTCCAGCTGGAGAGAAGCTCGTCTGAGAAACGGCACACCAAAGAGTAATCTCTAAGAAATTACAGGAGACACTGGGATTTTGAGTCATGTGAACATGGATTAAAAATCGAGGGTCAGAAACACAGTTATCTTAGGAGAATTAGCTGGTGAGGCAGCAGGCTAATGGGTATTCCAAGAGAAGGAACTTAGGTTTTATTTCCCTTTTGTAAAAATTATTGTATGGAAAAGCACAAAGTGCAGTGACATTTGGCAGCGACAGCAGTAACTCCCAGGCTGTGCAGAAGGATCTATGTTTTTGAACAACGGTAGCAGTCCCTAAAGCAATGCACTGCCCTTCCAACAGTGGTGGGATATGGAAGAGCAAGTTTCACAGTGTATTGAGAGAGAGATAGAGAGAGCTATGGATGATAGGAGGGGGAGTTTGGACTTGATAGCCCGCCTTTCACTCCCCTTAAGGAATCTCAAACCTGCTAACAATCTCCTTTTCCCTTCCTCCCCCACAACAAACACTCTGTGAGGTGAGTGGGGCTGAGAGACTTCAGAGAAGTGTGACTAGCCCAAGGTCACCCAGCAGCTACATGTGGAGGAGCGGGGAAGCGAACCCAGTTCACCAGATTACGAGTCCACCGCTCTAACCACTACACCACGCTGGCTCTCCCTTTCTGTGGGTCATTGGTAGTCTAAATAGATTTTTTTTAAAAAAATGGTATATTTTTTTAAAAAGCATAAGCCAAAAAAACAAAAGGCTAGCATTTAAAAGTGATGTGCCAAGCTTAATAAAGATGTGCATTAGTCTTTAATTCAGACCAAGAGTCTTAAAAGTGTACCTGCAGTTCTGTAGCTTACGGCTGCATATCCTTGGGTGTGCCAGCAGATACCGCAGATTGTGTTGAGGTTTTGGCCAGATATAACAGGAGAGAAGGTGGTAACGAGTGGGAGTGAAAGAACTTGGAAGCCAGGAGCATCTTTGATCGGAAGAAACAAGCTCATGCTTTCCTTGAACATTTGCCTGCTCCTTTTGGTTATGCCTGGTGTGTAACATGCAGTGAAATAAGGAGGAGGAAGTGGCATATTTTGCATTGCATAGGCCTTTGGACCGGTGATGTCGGTAGTGGTGGTGGTTTAGAAACTGTGACCTAAGCAGAGGCTTTGTACACACCACTGCCTTAAAATGCAGCAAGGTCATCCCCCCCCCCCACTGTGTTTCAAATTGCAGAATATGATTGATTGGACAAGTTCCCAAGTTGCCCGCTTGGCACTTGTGGGCATAGAGTGGAAGAAGAAGAGGAGTTTGGATTTGATATCCCACTTTATCACTACCCAAAGGAGTCTCAAAGCGGCTAACATTCTCCTTTCCCTTCCTCCCCCACAACAAACACTCTTGTGAGGTGAGTGAGGCTGAGAGACTTCAGAGAAGTGTGACTAGCCCAAGGTCACCCAGCAGCTGCATGTGGAGGAGTGGAGAAGCCAACCCGGTTCACCAGATTACGAGTCTACCGCTCTTAACCACTACACCACACTGGATGCCTTCATATGGCCTACATTTTCAAATGGAACTCAAATGGGGGGGGGGGGCGCAGCAAAACTCAGTATATCTCAAGAGGATAGATGTGAGTTGTGTGTACACAGCTTCACAAACCAGCCGTGGGAGCACACGGGATGCAGTGTACTGTATGGGAGTGTGTGCACACAGCCGAACAGCTTTAGAAACTCAGATATATAATTATCTAGGCGCCAAACGGCTCCTTAAACCAAGGTTGCAGTCGCCAAAATGGAATATCTAGCTGCCATTTGGGGGCAAGTCGGCGCTAAAGTCTTGTTTTTTAAATGATGGGCCAACATCCGGCTACTTCAGACAACAACCTTGAGCTAATTTTGAACTTCAGTCTCTGGACCCTACCAGCTGCCCTTCCTTTTTGCACAGACCCTAGTTTTCCCCCTCTTTACAACTCTATTGCTTTCCTCCCTCACCAGACACCAGCTCCCAGACTCGTAAGTCATAACAATGCAAAAGTGAGATAATCTGACCAAGCACTTAACTGCAGAGACTTGTTGCTGTTGTTTTTTAGTTCCCAGCAAATCCCATTATTGATTTCACGGTTTCGCATAGATGTTTTCCAGTAGTGTTGGAGGGGAGTGGGGAAGAGCAATGATTTCACATCTCCAGTTGAGGGGATATTCCAAAGTTGTGGCTCTTTGGCTGCCCTCGGGCTCTGGAACTTAAATTGTTTCTGAACATTTGTAATTAGAGAGGCCACGATGCTAAATCTTTCTAGCCAGCCTGTTTACAGAACGGGCGCCGCTTGGAGTCAGTACCAACATAACAACAGCCGCAACCCTTTTCCTTTTTAAAAGGAAGGGCAATTTGTAGTTAACAACAAATAAACAAAACAAATGATTGTCCTCTTACTTAGCCAAGCAAATTTGTTCCAGGCTTTGGGATAATTGTAAGTTGGATAGGTGTTGTGTGGTTTACATGGCATATATCCTAATAGCTTGAGTAATTGGAGGAACCAGTCGATCCTGAGATGCTCCCATTTCCTGACCCACTTTCCAAAACCTTATAGAATTGTAGAGTTGGAAGGGACCTTAAAGATTATCTAATCCAGCCCCCTGCAATGCAGGAATATGCAGCTGTCCTGTATTGGGATTGAACCTGCAACCTTGGCGTTGTCAGCACTATGCTCTGACCAACTGAGCCATCCACTTGACTTGATTTTGGCCAGTGAATGTATACGTATACGTATATGTATAAAAAGGGTAAAAGGGACCCCTGACCATTAATTCCGGTCGTGACCGACTCTGGGGTTGCGGCTCTCATCTCGCTTTATTGGTACAACTTCCGGGTCATGTGGCCCACATGACTAAGCCGCTTCTGGCGAACCAGAGCAGCGCACGGAAACGCTGTTTACCTTCCCGCTGGAGCGGTACCTATTTATCTACTTGCACTTTGACGTGCTTTCGAACTGCTAGGTTGGCAGGAGCAGGGACCGAGCAACGGGAGCTCACCCCATCACAGGGATTCGAACCGCTGACCTTCTGATCAGCAAGTCCTAGGCTCTGTGGTTTAACCCACAGCGCCACCCGCGTCCCATATGTATATGTATATGTATATGTATATGTATATGTATTTGTGAGAAACCAGCTCCAGGTTTGTAGGTGCTCTGCTCTGATGGGTCTCTCCCCTTTAATATTTGTTTCTGCTTAAATGTGGGGTTAGACTTACTTCAGAAGGAAAAGGTAGCTGGACAGCAGCATATGTTACGTTGCTGCATGGCGTTGTGAGCAATTCCAACAGGGGCTTCCTTGTGCGGACTGGGGCTCCAGAATTTGGAGGAGGGACAGGGTCTACAGCAGTGATGTTGGACGTGGTGGGCTCTGATACTGGCTAGACAGCAGTCAGGTGTTGCTTGATCTACACTCATGATAGTCTGCTGTACTAAAAGAAGGACCATTGCTCAGCTGGTAGAAACATGTGCCTTGCATGTGGAAGGTCCCCGACTCAATTCCTGGTATATCCAGGTCAATCCCTGCCTGAAACCTTGGAGAGCTGCTTGCAGCCAGTGTATACAATACTGAGCTAGATTGGCCAGTGGTCTGACTTGGTTAAAGTCTGATTCCTATGCAGTTTGCTCTTTTCTCTGCACAGTTGAACCAGGAGACAAAGGGACCAGGGTAAGGAAACTCAAATATATAAACTAGGCGCCAAACGGCTCCTTAAACCAAGATTACAGTCACCAGAACAGAATGTCTAGTAGCCATTTTGGGGCAGGAGTCTTATTTACCAAATGATGGACTGTCTGTGACTGATTCTGAGTTCAACATCTGATTAGTTCAGAGGACAACTTGGAGCTGGGTTGAGAACTCTGAGAACTTGAAGAAGAAAAGTCACGATCCAGGAACAGTCCACGTAAATATTGGGCTATTCCTACAGGGTATGATATTAGTGTGTGTGAACAGCCCAGATCCAGTTATCCCCAGGCATGCACCTCCAGATGGTAAGTGATGTCAGGTGTCATACTTGGTGCCTAGGCATCTTCACTTGGTCGCGAGTGGACGATAGCCAGGTGCAAAATGCACCTGGCGAATTTCGAATGCTGCTACTGGTCTGGGATGATGGCAGATGCAGATCAACAACATCTGGAAGGAAGCCACAGGTTAAGGCACCCCTTAGTTAGACTGAATTCTGCAGTGTGTTGCTGCTTCTCTTTTCTCCCATTATTTTTTTACCTATAACGCGTTTGTTGTTGTTTAAATTCACATTCAGGCAGCTGGGGTAGGTTAGTTGAACTACATTAGTAGTTTTGCTGTAATTATTCCAGCCCTTTGTGTGTCTTGGTTACTTCTCTTGGATATGTATAGCACTCCTGTGCCGTGATTTTTGTTTTTGTTTTCCAACGGAAAATTTCGAGCCTCCCAGCGAGGAGGAGGAGTTTGGGTGGTTAGTCCCTAGAGCCCCAGAAGAAGAACACTGGAGTTTATTTGAAGATACTGGCACAAGGACCCATTAGCTTAATCTTATCTCTCTGAAACATCTTGTTATCTGAGCACAGTGTGTGACCTCCACCCAACCCGGTGTTTGAACAACGCCTGTGTAAACAGCACCTTGCTTAAAATGAACTTCTGGTATTTCCAAAATGCCTTCGCTGTCCTCCCAGGTTATTTGGACTAGTCATTTGCTACCACATCGTTATTTGTCAGTTGGGTTTCATGGCTTTCGGGGTCCGGAAGGTGTGATCTGATGCTGTTGCACCCGGCCTGAGAGTCTCAGTTGTGGCCGACTTGAGCAGAAGCTGCTGGCAGCGAAGTTTCTGAACTATATCAAGGATCAGAAAACAAGATAGGAAACGATCGTGCGGGTGCTCTCAAGCAGGTGGGAATACTCTGAAGCTGCCCTGGCCTGCCCAGGCTTTTCGTTGGCAGCTGTGAAAGCGGGGGAGTCCCAAGGGGGAAGATGATACTTGCTCTTTCCCATAACACTGCCTGTACTTTCCAGTAAGTGCTACAGGGTGAGGCAGAGTTAGCCTTCCTAGAAGCATAGAATTGTAGAGTTGGAAGGGATCCTGAGGGTCATCAAGTCCAACCTCCTGCAATGCCAGAATCTCAACTAGATCACCCATGACTGGTGGCCATTCAAGCTCTGCTTAAAACCCTCTATGGAAGGAGAGTCCACCACCCCTCGTGGGAGTCTGTTTCACTGTCGAACAGCTCTTACCTGTCAGAAAGCTCTTCCTGATGTTTTTTGGAATATCCTTTCCTGTAACTTGAAGCCATTGGTTCGTGTCCTCCAGAGCAGGAGAAAACAAGCTTGTTCGCTCTTCCACATGAAAGCCCTTGAGATATTTGAAAATGGCTATCGTATCTCCTCTCAGTCTCCTCTTTTCCAGGCTAAACATACCCAACTCCCTCAACTGTTGCTTGGTTTCCAAACCTTTATCATCTACGTTGCCCTCCTCTGCTCACGTTCCAGCTTGTCAACATCCTTCTTAAATTGTGGTGCCCAGTATTGGACACAGTTCTGAAAGCTCTTCCTGATGTTTAGTCGGAATCTCCTTTCCTGTAACTTGAATCCATTGGTTTAAGTCCTACCCCCAAGAGCAGAACCCAGATGTTTTCTACGGCTCCCATCAGGCCCAGCTAGCATGGCCAGTGCTCAGGGATGATGGGAATTGCAGTCCTAAATGTCTAGAGGGCACAAAATTGGGGAAAGTGGGGCTTACGCATAATGTGTTGTAAGGTCCTGCTGCTGTGCATCTCTTGGCCGTCCATGGAGTTCCATGAAGCCCATTGGGTGGCAAAGTGGAATGTTAGAGTGCTGCCCATGTCTCCCATTTAATATCTCTCTGGAGGGGCTGCCTCTCGCTTTGAGACGACTGTAAAACTTTGCATCCACCAAGCTGAACATAGTCCACTGCGGGCAGAGGCTCTGCTTCGTAACATTGCTGGTGTGCTACTGGCCTGGCAGCTGCAGAAACAGAACTCTTATTAAACACATGGTGAATCCCAGTGTGTGTGTCTGGTGTGCTGTGTTTGGCTTGGTGGGCCACCAGTTGTGCAGGGCTGAACTACGCGACATTTAACTCCAAAGCGTCAAGCCTTCATAAATCCCCAGTATATACCAAGGGAAGGAACTCGGCTTTTCCAGATGCCCTTCTCAAAAAGTAGCATGCAGCACATTCTACGCTCGATAAATAACGCGGGCATCGTTCTCCGGGCGTTGCAGTTCGATCGCTCAGTTAGGCTAATTCGTCGATAAGTTGATTGCTTGCCAGTTTCTTCAACAGCACAAATCCTCGCTCAAAAGTGTAAGATGGCGAAGGGGAAGAAGATAAATAAAGCTGGCATCCGCAGTGCCTGCTTGCAGTGGCACTCCATCAGTTCTGTATAGACAGGAAACACCTCTGCAGTAAGGGATGTTTGAGGATAACTAGATAACTCTTGATGATAACTTTTTGGATCATTTGAAACGCATTAATCAAGAGCGTTGGAGCTGGAGCAAACCTGCAAACCTTTCCCTTTCCCTTCCCCTGCTTTTTTTTTAAAAACAATGCAGGTACCGCCGCAGTGCCGGTCCAGGGATCCGATGGACTGGACTTGGCAGAAGCATCACAGTGACAGCACTGTGACAGATGATGCAATGCAGCAGCAATAGCCTCTGAAAATCAGGGCAGCAGCTGTTCTTCCCTCACACATTCCTTGCTTTAACCAAACCGCTTTGCTTGAGGTTCCTTACAGCTGGAGAGTTGGGAGGCTGTTTTGAAGCTCATTCCTTGTGGAGCTTGCTAGGTTTCTGGTCCGACTGCAGCTTTCAGAAGGCCATTGGTAGAATCTTACATCAGGGCACATCTTACATTGCCAGCAGGCTTACCTTGCTGCGGCAGTGGAAACAGGAAAATGCTGTCCAAATTTTCCATTGCTCTGGATTGTGAGAAATTAAAAACGTAGCTTAACACTCAGCAGTGGGCTCTCCTGGGCCCATGGCAGTTGCCCAGTGGTCATGTATTGATGCCAGGCCTCTTAGGTTTAAATCTTAGTGAGATATGGTGCTTTGTCAATGTTTTTTATTTTTGTGTGTGTGTGTATGAATTAATATGGAGTTCTAAGTATGTTATTCTAATTGATGCCCTGCTTTTGAGCATCCCAAAAGCATTTCTCTTGGATGCTTTTGGAGATGGAATGCCAAACCTACATAGACCTCAGTCTGATCTAGCAAAGCCACTCTTACATCTGCTTCCATTCTAAATAAGTGGCTTGGGTTGCCGAAACGCAAACCACTTTGGCACAATGAGACAACGCAGCCTGTTTCAGGCCTGCAAAATCTCTACATCTTTGGGTTCGAGTCCAGCAGTATTTGCGACGTGGCCTCAGAACAGAGGCTGGGTGGGGGGGGGGGGAGAGTGTGCTTTTCCCTGGAAAGGGAAACAGTCTTTGTATATTTTATTTATTATTAAAAGGTTTCTACCACCCTTCATCAAATACGGTTTCAAGACGGCATGCAACATGTGCTAGTCATAAAACGAGCTCACCTTCCAGGATATGCCAGAGCAGATTTTTAAGTGTCTGGGGTTAAGCAGAAAGGTGGAAAGGTGCCTGCTTCTAACTGTTTGCATAAGCAACCTCTTTTGCCAAGCTGGCGCCGTCCAAATATTTTGGACTACAGTTCCCATCAGGCCCAGCCAGCGCCGGTTGGCAAAGGCTGACATAGCAGATTCTGCATGCTTAATTGGCTGCTGGAAGAAGAGGCAAAGGAACATCTGGGGAGAGGCGCAGAGACTCATGATACATTCCAGTGTAGCATTCCAGCTTTTCTGTTCGCTGAGCTGTACCAGAACTCTAAAGGCTGAGAGGATGGGCAGCTCTCCTAGCTTTTGCTGCCTTTAAATCAGGGCCTGTTCAACTTGTGGCCCACCAAGTTGAAAGCAGTCCGCTGTGGGATCTTGAAACCCCCTTTTCTTCCACCTTATCAAAGATTACAAGGCTCTGAGGGCCTTCTGGCACTTCCCTCACTGTGAGAAGTGAGGTTACAGGGAACCAGGCAGAGGGCCTTCTCGGTAGTGGCGTCCACCCTGTGGAACGTCCTCCCATAAGATGTCAAGGAAATAAACAACTATCTGACTTTTAGAAGACATCTGAAGGCAGCCCTGTTTAGGGAAGTTTTTAATGCCTGATGTTTTATTGTATTTTTAATATTTTGTTGGAAGCTGCCCAGAGTGGCTGGGAAAACACAGCCAGATGAGCAGGGTATAAATCATAGATGATGATGATGATTATGGCTTGTCAGGTCATCTGACCAGCTCAGAGAAATGACTAGTTGACGTGGTTCAGAGGCCAGTGATAAACGCATGGTTTAATGACTTTGGGACATGGTGTCAGTTGGACGACACATTAAAGAAATGGAAGGAGGAAGACCTTGACACAAGATTGCTGGATTGATGTTCGGGCTGCAGCTTCGTGTTTCCCCCGAGTCAGCAGTTTGACATGTTTAACTGAGTTTTGCCTGACTGACTTCTGCAATCCACAACCATTTTTTAATCTGTGTGTTTGCCATCTCGCATCCGCTAAAATGTTTTGGTGCTTAACGTCATGGCAGAAGTGTTTGTAGGACCAGGGTGAAACTGTAAAGTGCCCTTGTTTATTTTTGTTGTTTGCCGGTTGTTGTTTATGCAATCTTGTTATAGTTACAGTTCTGACACGTTCCTTTTTTGTATGTTATATTTGTTGCTGTATTGTTTTGCTGTTTTTAGGAAATCCTTTTTGCACTGTTTGGTTCTGAAATGTTTTGTTTTCTTTGCCGTAAACCACTTCGAGCACGATTTTTGTGTGTGGAAAAACGGCATACAAATATGAGGAATGAATGAGTTTTTCTGAAATCAGCAAGTGCAATGAATCTGCTGGCTGAGGGTCAAAACAGATGGAACCCAGGAGAAATACTATAGGCTCTGATGTGGGGTGGGAAACATCTGATTTTTTAATTATTATTATTAGAGTAGTGGCGCTAGGCAAAAGGGGGAATTAACCTCTTCCTAAGTAGTTTCCCCAGTCTAAGACATGCAGACACACACACTTCCAATAGCCCTTCCAAAAACTACTTGGAAAAGCGGTGTTAGAAATTAGCCAGGCACCAGGTGCATTTGGTGACGGGCGCAGGTCCAATTGTGACCACATATTAATGAAAACAACAATAACAATCTCTATTGCAAAAAGCCCCTGGTACCTAGACATTCTATTGTGGCAACCGTAACCTAGGTACTGTATAAGATGCCATTTGGCGATTATGTTATATATCGTGAGTTTCTAGCACTGCATATAAGATACCTGTTGTTAAGTTGTGGGTGAACATATCAGACGACACAGCGATTCCTCAAACAGCTCTTGTTTATTCACAGGCCAGAACAGAACTGAACTGAAGGGTTCAGCCAGCCTGCTTATATAGAGCTCCACTACAACGCAACCATTTTCTGTAACTATCCAGTCACTGAAAGTCACTTTCAATCCCTTATTTCCATATGTGGACCTGAGTGAAAACTATCTACAGTATCTCCCTGCTGGCCCAGGGTGAGAACTTCAGTACATAACACCTGTATTCTTTCCTAGTGGGATAGCTTTTTCATGGATTTAGCCTGGGGGAGATGGCATGAAAGGAAAGTTTTTTGTTTTGTTTTGTTTTTTAAAAAAACCCTTTCAAATTGCTGCTGCTTAGATAGCATTGGAGCCGTCCATTCAGCCATTCAATGGAATAACAACAATAATTGCATAATGAATAGCAAATAGTTGTTGCATAATATAAATAACATGTAATTAATCAATTTATAATCATTTTTAATAGTTGGAAGATCTAATCACAGTCTTCTTATCACGCTCAAGCCGTGGTTAAACCAGGATGTATCCAATTAACCATTGTTTCCTGTTTCATCCAAACCAGGAAACTATGGTTACGAGTTTTGAAATAAACCAGGATGTTAAGCCAACTAAGCCATATCATTACAGCTTGCACTTTCATAGTCAACACAGAGCCTATTTCACAATGTGCATAAAGGAGAAAGAGAAGAATTGGATAGAATAAGTGGACTGACCATGAAACCTCTTGCCTCAGAATTTACCAGCTAGTGTTGAAGTTGCCGTTGCAGACCTTCTGCACTTTTATGCTTTTCTGGAATTTCTTCAGAATGCATGATATCTGCATTCTGCTTAGGAGACACAGTGATTATACCAACAGGCCTTTGCATCTGTTTAACTTTGATTACCCAGTCAACTTAGTGATTTTCTGTTTAATATGTTCCAACTGATGTTTTAGTAACATACGCCACCTTGATATTTTATGATGCGGCAATATAAAAATACTTCAGTAAAAAACTGAGCGACTAAAACCTGGGCTTATTGCATATAAGCAAAGTGCTAGTTCATGCTGCTCAATCATGCCTGTTCTTTTTCTCCCTGCGCTGGAATAAAATAAACCAGAGGGCTGGCTTAGCGTTCCATGAAAACCAGCGCTTGTGGCTTGCTTCCCCCCAAACAAACCACAAGCTGTAAGCCAGGAACAAACTTTGTCTTCCGTTCATGGTTTGTTTGGAGCAAAACAAACCATGAACACTGGTATTGTCAGGGAACTGCCATCAGTGCCGGAGGGAGAGAGCAAGATCCAGAGGGATTCCAGAGAGCGTCCCGGGATTGGGAGAGGCAGCCCATCTTCTGGGGAAGAGAATCAGCGTAGCACCAGTGGAGAAGGGGGGCAGATGGGGGAAGCGGCGAGGCGGTCCCATGACTCCTTGCCGGGGACCAGCGGGGAGAGTAGGGGTCCTCCGCTGCCTACGCTCTCCTTGCGCAGAAGGCTTTCGCGCAGAGAGAGTAGGAGGAGACTAGGCGTCAAAGAGCTTCTTTGCTGGAAGAAGTTTAAGAAACGCCCACTGATGGATTCTGCCAGCGATTGAGACAGCCACGGGTGAGTGGCTGTCCGGACAGAAAAGGTTCACTCAGGCAACCCAGCCAGGTGTTTGCACCAGCTTACGCACGAGCAACCCCTAGAACCATTACAGGTATGTTAAGGCAGCACTTGGGTGTGTTTCCTTCTGCCTTGGCATAGGGAAGTGAAGGGTGCAGTTGAGCAGTGATCGCCAGCATGCTGGTCGTTCACAATAAGCCATAGTTTGTGGCTTACCATTACGTGCAAACCAGGCCAGTGTCAAGTTTGGGTCTGGATTGAAATTCCTGCTCATAGGGTGTCCATAGGCAGGTAACAATTCCCCTGTCAGTAACATCAGAATGATGATGATGATGATGATGATGATGATGATTTATTATTTCTACCCCGCCCATCTGACTGGGTTTCCCCAGCCACTCTGGGTGGCTTCCAACAGAAGGTTAAAAATACAAGAGGCCCAGATCCAAAATGTTGGGAGGATAGAGGACTTTCAAAGAGTCCCTGTACCTCCTACCCCCAATGGTTTGTAGACTATGATAAATCTTTTTTTAAAATCAATTTTTTTAGAATATAAAGAAAAATACAGAACGTTTTCCCCAAACTAAAACATTAATCTAAATAGTCTATCAAAGAAAAAATAAAAGAAGAAGAAAGAAAGAAGAAAAAGAAAAGATAGAAAGAAGAGAAGAGAAGAAAAAAATAAGAAGAAAAAGAAATATACTTCCGCTTCTCGGTCTTCCAATTACATATAAAGCAATTATTCAAATTATGTGACATCTGCACTCCATAACATTTCTAGCTGTAAATAGCATCCAGCTTTTCCTCCCTCTCTAGAATGATATTTTCCCCAGTCCCCCTACCAGGCCTCCCACCCTAGTTTTATCACTCAGGGAGTCCATTATAATTCTTCTTTAATCCATATTTTCTAATGTTCTGGATTAGTACTTTTCTGGCTCTTTGCGACTCCTTTCTCTTTAAGGGTTGCAACAAATTTCAGTCACGTGGTAGTCCAGACCATGATGAATTATTGATTGATTGACCTCCTACCCGCTGCTTCAGATGGGACACAGATTTGAGCACAGTGAACATAGCACCGAGTTCTAGTGGTAGCACTTTAGCATAGAAGGGGCTACTTAAAATTGCCTTTGGCCTGGTTCCTGGAAGAGGCAGGGTTTTTTTGGCCTCAGGTGCCTTTTCAGCTTGATCGGATCCTGGCGCCATCCCCGACTTTTATATCATGGGGTTGTGATGAGGTCAAGGCAGAGAAAGATGGTACAACGTTTTGCATGCGAAAAGCGCATCATATAAATAGTCAACATAATAACGACTATAGATGGGAAAGAACAGTGTTCCTCTGGGAATCTTTAATAACACCGTTTTACTGCTTGGCCATCTCTCTGTACAGTAATGCTACCCCCGAGTGAGGCCGAGGGAGCAGCAGCCAGGCCTTGCCTCACGTCAAGTCATTTCATAAATCCTCGCTGGCTTGGAGTGTTGCAGTAATGATAGATTACGTTTACTTCGATGTGTTTCTGGGGGTGGTTGCCTAGTAGCAGGGATCCTGTTTCAGGAAGTTAACACTGAGAGTTTTATCTGCCGAAAGATCTTCAATGACTTCCCCGTTTTAAGAGGTTCAGGCTTGACGTAAGGGTGCTTTTTCAAAATGCTTGCCATGGTTTCAGGGTATGAATCAAGGTGCTGGCTTTTTAAGAGCTGCCACACACTGCACTCTGTTACAATTTTCTTTTGAACAATAGCATTTTCAGCAGACTTTTGGTTTGTACCTTATTTGTGGCAGTCTAGGGTTGGCTCATTTCTCTTGCCACGTGGCTAACCGTGGCAGGGATGGATTTCGTTCTGGAAGATCACGAGGCTCCGGGCCATGTACAGTGGTACCTCGGGTTACATACGCTTCAGGTTACATACACTTCAGGTTACAGACTCCGCTAACCCAGAAATAGTGCTTCAGGTTAAGAACTTTGCTTCAGGATAAGAACAGAAATTGTGCTCTGGCTGCGCGGCAGCAGCAGGAGGCCCCATTAGCTAAACTGGTGCTTCAGGTTAAGAACAGTTTCAGGTTAACTACAGACCTCCGGAATGAATTAAGTACTTAACCCGAGGTACCACTGTATATATGTATATATACTGTATATACACTATATATGTGTGTGTGTAATGATTGCATGTGTCAGGGAACTGCCATCAGCTCAGAGGCGAGAGGTGGAAGGGCAGTTGGGTTACAGGGAGCCTCCGAAGATCGTGAGAAGCAGCTCTTCCTCCGGTGAGGAGGGAAGCCCCACCTCCAGTGGGGAAGGGATGCAGGGCTTGGAAGATGCAAGAGAGAGCCGCAACACCGAGCCTGAGCAAAGTGGGGGGGAGGCAGGTCCCCCTTTGCCCACGCCCTCTCTGCGCAGTCGGTTTACGTGTAGAGAGGGGAGGCGTAGGATGGGGGTCAAAAGACTGCTATGCTGGGGAAAGTTTAAGGACCGCCCACTCCCAGATTCTGCTAGCGACTGAGCAGACATGGAATTGAGACACTCTGCACCGTAAATGTTTTGCACAGATAATAAAGCCTTGAAAAGACCAGTGGGAGTCTTGCCTGTTCGCTCTCGAGCAACCACGCCGGCACGCATAACAGCATGCAACGGTGAGGACATTGGTTAGTGTTGGCAGATTGACTCCACTTTACAAAGACATCTGCAAATGTGACCTGAAGCCTGGCAAGATCAACCCCGCTGTGTGGGAATCCCCTGCAGATGACCACAGTGCCTGGAGACGGGCAGTCAAGCTGTGCATCCACAGCAGTGACCAGAGGAGGACTGACCACTGGGAGGAGCATAGAGAGAAGAAATGCCATGGTGCACCTGCAGCAACACAACAACCAGATCCTTTCATCTGCCCAGTGTTCAAAATTAGCCAGGTGCCAGGCGCGTTTTGCTCCTGCCTGTTGGCCACTTGCGACCAAGTGAAGATGCCTGGGTGCCAGGATAGTGCCTGACATCTCCACCATCTGGAGGTACATGCCTGGGGATTCTTGGATCTAGACCAGTGTTTCTCAGCCTGTGGGTCCCCAGATGTTGTTGGACTACAACTCCCATCATTCCTTTTTTCAAAAAAAATTATTGGTTTTTGCAAAATTGCAAACAAATAAACAAACAAACATAAATCATAACCTTATTAAAATTAACCTTATTAACATTATTAAGTGACTTCCTCGCATCCCCCTAGTTGAATTTCAATACATGTCCTTTTAACGGTTTTCCAAATCAAAGTTCTTATAAGCTTAACTTAAACACTTAACATCGTTCTATCTTACCAATTCAACATTAAACATATTGATTCATCACTTAACTTACTTAAATCCTAAGCCAATCTAGTACTTAAAACTCCCAGCATGACCAGTGGTCAGGGATGATGGGAGTTGTAGTCCCACAACATCTGGGGACCCACAGGTTGAGAACCGCTGATCTAGACTGTTTACACACAGTGATACCCCATCCTGCAGGATTCCTACAGTTACATTTCATCTGCACAATTAGAATGAATTTCAGGAAGCAAAACACTTTTTATGTGCAGTCAGAAGCATCATCATGGTGGTGCCATTGCAGGATGATACTCAGGTGAGAGGAAAGTCAATTCACTGAAAACTAAAGCCTGTGGCCCATCGGATGATGCTAGACTACATCTCCCACCATCCCTGAAAGTTGGGCTGGTGCTAGGGAGTCCCGTTTCCTCTAATGCCTGCACCTCTTCATGCACCTTATGACGTGGTTTGCAGTCCACAAAAGCTTAACGCTGCAGTAAAACTGTACACCTGCCAGAAGGGTCTTTGCTATAATAGCAAGGAAGCTTGGAACTGGGAGCACGTAATGGTGTAAATACCATTAGCTCCTGAAGTTGGCCTGAGAATATTTGGTGCCATTTGTTTGTGTTTAAATATTTGAACTACCTTGGGGGAAAGGCGGTGTATAAATAAGTCCAAATAGATATGCAGACAACATCTGGATGATGTCCATACCTCTGCACTAGCGGGAAGGGAATAGAAGCAGATTTGGAGACATTTGGGAGAAAGCTTGTAGAGAGGAAAGGTCAATGATGAAATGAGCCTCTGCCTGGCTATTGCCTTGATTGGTGGTTGTGAACTGGGGTTTATGGGTGCAATATACCCCGTTCTATCTCTGAAACCGTGTGCCTTGGATTCTGTATCCCACGGGTCCTTGGCAGAAGTCCTCACTTGGTGGTGATCAGCATGAACCTTTTACATCAGTCTCACTCGGATATGTAGTTCTTATCCAATGTGGTGGTTCCGGAAACACAAAAATAAGTACCAAAGCCTAGTGTGGTGTAGTGGTTATAGTGTCAGACTAGGCCCTAGGAGACCAGGATTCAAATCCCCACTCAGCCATGTAGCTCATTGGGTGACCTTGGCCCAGTCACAATCTCCCAGCTTAACTTACCTCACAGGGTTGCTTTTAAAATAAAATGGGGAAAGGGAGATCCATTTAAGAACAGCCTGCTGGATCAGTTCATTGTAGGACACCTTGAGATCTGTGGAAGAAAGGTGGGTTATCAAAATAAATGAACAAAACTGAGGTTACTTTAATAATGTTGTTCTTGTTGTTGTTTTCAAAAGCAGTGCTACACCACACTTCAATTGTAGAAAAATTCCCCTGGCCCATTTACAGTCTGTAAATAAAGCAGCAATAATCCCACCTACGATAAACAGTGGTTAAAAGCAGAAATCAAACCCCATCAAAGATTAAAAGCTTTGGAAAAGAAAAAGGAATTTTTAGTGTTCCAAGACATCATTTGCTTGCGCTTGAGAGTTTTGTCAACCAAATCTAAGCCTTAGTAGATTTTTTCCTCTGGCCTGAGAGATAAGTTTCTAGAAGTCACATTAAGAGTCGGTAGCAGGAGAGAGATTCCAGAGCAGTTCATTGGTATCCAATTGCTTGCTTTGAATCTCAGCCGAGTATTCCCACTGTATTGTTACGCTTGGGGGCAACTGAGTGTGTTTGTGGTTTTTGTGTACCGTTCTCCTCTTCTTCTTCTTTGTATCCCCCTGGAGGGAGCTGGGCAGCTGAACAGGGTGACCATCACAACTACCTATTTTGTATTGTCTCTCGTTGCCTATCATGGAACGTAGAAAATGGCCTTATCCCTAGTCAGACCATTGGTCTGTATTGCCCACACGGGCTGGCAGCAGCTATCCAGGATTTCAGACAGTGATGTCTTGCAGCCCTGTCTCGCAACCTGGGACTTCAGGCCTGGTTTTTAAGCTGGACCCAGAGTAAACTTCTGTGCATATGCACACTTAAGGCAGCTCCACCTTAGACATCTCTACTGGCAAATGGAATCGTGTTGTGTGGATGCAAACTGACCCAAATCTGGACTCCTTTGTCCCCCTTGTCTAGAAAGTTGAAGCCTGCTGGAAGAAGCTTCTCTTCCATCAGTGCTGGAAACTCAGATATATAATCTAATCACCAAATGGCACCTTAAACCTAGGTTATGGTCACCACAACACGGAATGCCAAGGCACTGGGGGGGGGGTTGCAATAATAATAATAATAATAATAATAATAATAATAATAATTGTACTGCTTTGTATTTTAAAAAACAAATCTCAAAGCCATTTACAACATCAAATAAAACAATCCAGAAAAGAGCAAATTCAAGCTTCAAGGAAAATATTTCAGATCCATTTTTAAGTGACATTTTGCTTTCCCTATACAGTCATACCTCGTGTTGCGTTTGCTTCAGGTTGAGTGTTCTCAGGTTGCGTCCCGCGGTGACCCGGAAGTACAGGAAAGGGTTACTTCCAGGTTTCGCCGCTCACGCAGACGCTCAAAATGACATCATGCGCAGAAGCGGCAAATCACGACCTGCGCATGCACAGATGTGCAGACACGGGTTGCGTTCTGCTCAGGTTGCGAAGGGGGTTCCAGAACGGATCCCGTTCCCAACCAGAGGTACCACTGTATTTAATTAACCTACTTGATTTATATAGCTACCTCATAGCAGAATTACTCTAGGAAGCCAGTCTGATGCAGTGGTTAGAGTGTCGGACTAGGACCTGGGAGATACCAGGGTTCAAAGCCCCACTCAGTCAAGGAGCTCACTGGGTGACCCTGGAGTCAACCACAGCCTCTTAACCTACCTCACAAGGTCGCTGTAAGGATTAACTGAAGAGGGAGCTGAACCATACAAATGCAGCAAATCAGCTCTTCTGCTTAACCTGCTTAAGAAAGCTGGAGGGGCCAGTCAGATGGAGATGGAATCCAGAGATCACCACGTGGTCGCAATTGGACTCGCGCCAGTCGCAAAACATGCCTGGTGCCTGGGGAATTTTGAGCGCTGCTTGTGGTTCTTGGGTTCACGAGTTCCAAAAGCCATCTGTTCATGGATCTAGTGCAGCTCTTCCTCATCTGGTGCCCTCCAGGAGTTTGGGTCTACCACTTCCATCACCCCAGAATTTGGGTCGTGCTACCTGGGGCTCTTGGGAGTTGTGGCCCAAAACATCCTGCGGCACCTGGAAGAAGACTGGTTTAAGCGCTGAGTCTCACTTCACACACGGCAAGAGGAACTGGGAAAGCAGACGCAAGAGTTGCTTCCCTTATTTTTATTGGAATTAGAAACAGGCCCTGAATCAGGGGTGTTTACCTGCATGCTGGCTCGATGGGCTTTCCCCCGCCCCCCTTTTCAGAATTTCTCCTCAGTACAAAAACCTTTCTTTAAGCAGGTGTAAGTGGCAGGCAATTTACTTTGGTGAGCACAAGCAAAGAGTGACTCCAGGAAGGTAGAGGGAGAATAGCAGGTTTACCCAGACGTCTTAGAAAATGTGTTTTGCATAAACACATTCTACAAATGGGATTTATAATCTACCTCCAGGCGCCCTTGGAGGGTGTAAGAATCCTAACCCAAATGTGCACATCAAAACGATAAATCTTTCGAAACCAAAGCAAACGGTACAAAAATTCCAATCGAGCTAGCTAAGGCATTAATATAATTACAGTGCAGAGATTTCATCAGGTATTCAGCTGGATTTTGTGGTTCATAAGGTTGCCGTGTTTCATAAGGCTCTTTTGCATGCATGGTCTATTTTTCTTTGCCTTCCAGTATTACTTCAGCAGCTTCATTGCTCACCTTGTCATTTTTACCAACTTCTATTCCTCCTGGCTACGTCTCTAAAAGGCTGGGGTGAAGGTAGGTTGGGGAAGAACTGGCGACTTTAGTACTGGAGGGTGTGGGGAACCTGCCTTTTTATTTTTAGCACTCATTTTTTAACTCCTTCACAACAGAGCCCTCTGGTTTCCCGCTTACTGATGTGATTTAGGTTTATAAAATGCAGGAAGGAGTGTTTCTCTGCCAACAAATTTGCTTCGACTTTCTTTTCCTGTGTCTCTGTTGGCCCCCCTCCCCAAAAAAGCTCTTGAATAGAAGAATTTCCCTTTTGTGAGGAAATTTTAAGGACAGCTTTGTCCATCCTGGTGCCCACCAGAGCCTTTTGAACCACAACTACCATCACACGGGGCTGGGGCTGAAGGAATTGTAGTCCCCAACTAGATTTGGGAAGCAGTGGCGGTCGGTGGGGCAGAGGAGGGCTAGCGCAGAGGGATAGCTCAGTTGGTAGAGTATCAGGCTGTTCATCGCAGAGTCGTGGATTCAAGCCCCGTGTTGAGTGAAAGATTTCTTCACTGCAGGGGACTTAAAAGATCTTTGTGGTCCCTTCCAACTCTACAATTCTGTGATTCTGAGTTTACCTCAGGGGTCAGCAAACTTTTTCAGTAGAGGGCCGGTTCACTGTCCCTCAGACCTTGTGGGAGGCCGGACTATATTTTTTTTGGGGGGGGGGGATGAACGAATTCCTATGCCCCACAAATAACCCAGAGATGCATTTTAAATAAAAGCACACATTCTACTCATGTAAAAACACGCTGATTCCCGGACTGTCCACGGGCTGAATTTAGAAGTCGATTGGGCCAGATCCGGCCCCCGGGCCTTAGTTTGCCTACCCATGGTTTACCTGACTTCCCAGTGCTGGGGTTGATTCTGGTTACTGAGAAATGGAGGAGTGAGGTGTCAGGGTGGTGGGATCCAAGTGGCAGATTGTTCTTGTTGCTGTGCCCACACCGCACTGACCTCTTTTCTACGTCTCCCTCTTGGTGACTGTCAGTGATCCCAGTGTTGGGAGGTCAGGCAACCACTGCAGTCCCACAAGGAAGAGGGCATAAGCAAGCAGGCTTCTGATCATGAAGAAATGGCTTTTCCACGAGGACTGAGAGGGAACAGTATTAAAACAAACAAACCCAGAGATGAAGGAACAGGAAGCTGCCCAACACCAAACTGTTCCGAGGGAGGAAACTGTTATCTACAGAGAAGATGCAACAGATCTCAGACTCAAATCTCTTGTTAATGGGGCTGTGGGCAGGAAGGGGTCAGATATTCTCAAAAGTTATTTGCCTTAAATCTTTGCGCTTTTGATTGGTGTCTTTCTGAGCTCCTAAATCTGTTTGTACCCTAGTAACCCATTCTGTTGCTAGCAAGACTACATCAAGAATCTGCCTCATTCTGCTTGATATAAAGGGTTGAGTTTGGTGTAGAGTAGACCATGGAATTGGTGACCCATCAGAATTAATATGCACTGAAGCCTGCTAGATTTTCCTGTTCTTGTAGTCTCCGTCGAACGGATGCCACTCGCGCTGGCTGAGGCTCTTTTCAATCTGCTGTAGACGATTCTGAGAAGTAGATGAGAAGTAGATGAGCAACACAGATAAGGTTGGGCCACTCCTTTTGCTGGTCTGGGCCTACAACAGCTTTCTCAGTATGTTCCGTTTCCTCACACACTTTTCCAAGGGCTCAAGGTGGGCAGTAATCAGTGTTAGAAACTCAGATATATAAGCCAGGCCCCAAATGGCTCCTTGAACCAGGGTTGCAGTCACCAAAATGGAATGCCTAGTTGCCATCTGGGGGCCAGGCGGCTTGTAAGTTATATTTTTCATTGGTTCCTGAAATTCATTCTGGTTGTGCAGATAAAATATCGCAGATAGAATTCAGCAGGATGTGTTGCTAGTGTGTGAAAACAGTTGAGATCCAAGGATCCCTAGGCATGCATCTCCAGATGGTGGAGGCGTCCGATGCGATCCTGGCGTCCAGACATCTTCACTTGGTTGCAGGTGCAAAATGCGCCTTGTGCCTGGCAAATTTTGAATGCTGGCTGCAATGTAGCTCCCCTGAGGGCAAACAATCTAATTTTCAGTCTAACATGGGTGCTGAAAGTGTTCCAGTGCCCATGCTGGAAAGAATGAGATGGAAATGTTTGACTCTGTGTTTGCATGCTGTCAGGGAACTGACATCGGAGCCAGAGGCGGAGGCTAGGCTCTCGAGCGATGCTGGAGAAGGGCCCAGCAGGGGGAGAGGCAACTCACCATCTGGGGAAAGAAATCAGCGTAACACCAGGGATAAAGGGGGGCAGATGGGGGAATCGGCGAGGGGGCTCCAGGACTCCTCGCCGGAGATCAGCGAGGAGAGCACGGGTCCTCCGCTACCCACGCCCTCCCTGCGCAGAAGACTTCCACGCAGGGAGAGTAGGAGGAGACTTGGAGTCAAACAACTTTTATGCTGGAAAAGGTTTAAGAAATGCCCACTGACGGATTCTGCTAGCGATTGAGCAGCCACGAAGTGCAGGGGCTGTCCAGACAGAAAGGTTTAACAAGGCAACCTAGCCAGGAGTGGCACCAACTTACGCACGAGCAACCCCTACATTTATTACACATGCCTACCCCTTCTAATACATGGGATTTTGTGGAAGCATCTGGGCGTAAGATTTTGATAGGTCTAGAAAGATTTGTTTGGTTTCGGAGCTTACCATTCTGTTCTTTCTTCATCTGCTCCCCTGGCTTTTGGACTTCTAGGATGTTTATTATCCTTGCTCAGATTCAGTCGCATCCCTGTTTTGTTGCTTCTAAGCTGAAAATATATTTTTTCTCCCCTCTCTCCCGAATCTGGAAGTCTGATAATCAGTTGTTTAAACTTTGGTGAATGCATTCCTCACTGGCAGTTAGTCTTTTCAAGCTGGGAGACCTTCCTTTTAAAATTCCTCTTGGCTATGTTGTCTGTTGGGTTGTTATTACCCCCCAAATCTTAGTTTTCAGCACTAAGCACTGCTCTCGTGACAGGTCTCATTTAAATGAAGATGGACCTGGCTACTTACAGCTAAATCTTTCCTCCTACACATTTTGTCCTTTGAAAGTTAGGAAGCATTTGTATTCTTTATATTTCCTGTCAGATTACTTGATGCTTAAATTAGGCTTGCTACAAGAATTTTTTTCCCCAAAAGAAAGTTTGATTTTCAGTCATAACAAAATCAGGGTGTTGAGGGTTGTTGTTTTTTTGTGCGCCTTTACCAATGCTTGAGGAGAGAATCCCAGTTGTGAGTGTAAATTGCTCGTCCTGTTTTGAAAGGTCATGTTTTATGTTTGGCCTACATATAGAATGGTGGAATGCTTGGTACCACTCGAGGCTACAGGTGAGATACACCATTTTGAAATGCTTCCCCGTATAAAAGAAAGTCTCTTTGCATTGGGCTAGAACATTTTCTATTTGCTGTACTAATTATTTACTTTCTTGGAGGTTTGTTTGTTTACATGTGGAAGCATTAAAAAAGCAGTATGCCCTCACTTGCATTGCGAAGTGTTACAACCTGTTGTAGCACCTCAGGATTCTGCCATTTCTCTGTTTTGGATGAAACCATTGCATACCCTCCAACATTTCTCAGCTGAAAATAGGGACATTGTATATAGTAGTAGTAGTAGTAGTAGTAATAATAATAATAATAATAATAATAATAATAATATACCCCGCTCATCTGACTGGGTTGCTCCAGCCACTCTGGGTGGCTTCCAACATGTATAAAAATGTAATAAAACCGACTTCCGGGTTGGCGCCATCGCCGAATGGCAGACTCCCTCCGAGCTCCGGAGGGAGTCGGCTCGGCAGGGGCTGGGTCCTACCGCGCCGGCGACGCGGGGACCCTTAAAAACCACGGGCACGGGGCCCGTGGACATGGGGACTCGGCTGGTACCGTCAGCGCCCTCCCGACTCGTGAAGGAGCCTTTTTAAAGGCTACGGATCGGGTGCCAGGGAGTGGCGTGGTACTTTGAGTCTATCGCTTCCCCTGCCGAGCGCAGCCGCATGCCATTCGTCGGAGAGCGCTGGCTTCTTCCATTTGAAATTCGGACATTTAACAAAAACCCGTGAGTAATTGGGCAACCGGGTACAAAAGGAGAAAAAAAAAAAGGAATTTTTTTTTTTTCGGATTCGGCACGAGCAGGGGGGATCTAAAAAGGAAGTCAGTCCCCTCCCTGATTGTAAACATGCTAAAACAAGGACTGAGAAACCAAGATCAATTCAGAAGTTTATTGCTGATTAAAAATACCAAATTCCACGATGGAATCATTACAAGAATTGTGCTGGAGGAGAGTCGAGGGTGAGAGGGAAAAGGCAACCCCCCCCCCTAGAACCGGGGCGATTCAGAGAACCTGGCGGAGAGAGATGGAGAGTTTGACAGCTGTCAAAGTAGCTGTCAAATCTTGAGAATATAAAGAGGACTTTGCTATAAGTATTTTGCTGGTTAATTTTGATACAATTGGATATAAATATGGATACAGAATGTCGGGTGGAAAAAGAAACAACAATTTGACTTTTGGATGAGAGGACACAAAGTTATTGCAATCCCTCTAGAGGGGCTTTGGGACATTACAAGCGGTGTATGTGGAAAACTACTCTGGGATGTGTACTACTGGTCTTAGCTCCTGGGAAAGTAGCAAAACTGAAAATATTGTTTTGTCTACAGAGGTGACAATACAATAGAATCTTTCTATTTAAGTAAGCTCCTGAATAACAAACCTCTGTAGAGATACTAGATTTCAGAATAAGAACGGTTTTGCAGCTGAACAAGACAGAAACCTGAGAAAGTAAGAAACAAAAGAGTAAAGGACCAACTACGCCACAGCAAGAACAATGGGAGGAGCAACAATGACCAAGGGAAATTAAAGGCCTCGATTAGACTGGATTTTTGAAATTAAACATTATCAAAATAAGTAAATTTAAAGAAAACCGGCAAGATGGATTGAGAAAAATTTGGCTGTGGACTTGAGACCTCCAGGCCGACAACATACAGACTGATGGACATAGGGAATCTAAACCGGGGAAGGGAGGGGGAATTCTAGAATCCAAAGGCTATGTAATCAACTTCTGGAACCTTCATCTATTTTCTATCTTTTATTTTTTTTTTTTCTTTATATAACTTTGGTATTTTGATTTAACATGTTTTGGAAAAAAAAAAGAGAAGGGGGAATTCGTGGAAGGAAATGGGGTAGATTTTGGGGAAAAAATCTTTGTTTTATTTTGTTAAAGGTGAGGAGTGATGTTAAGATTGCAATTTAAATTGGCTATTAGGCATAACATATTAGGTTAAATTGGGAATGAGAACTTGTGGAACCAACGTAGGGAAAGGGGAATACAGTCGGGAGGGGAAGGAGGGAGTCCCAGAAAGAAGGTTATGAAAATAAGGGTTTAAAATTGGTCTCTTCTTTTTTTCTTTCTTTCTTTTCTTTATCTTTTCTATCTTCTTTATTCTGTTATTATTGGAAATTTTAATAAATATGATTATAAAAAAAAAAAAAAATGTAATAAAACCTTTAAAAACTGGAACGTCACTCCAGGATCAAGTCAGAAACCCGAACGGCTCTTGTAAATCAGGAACTGTCCCTGGAAAATAGGGACACTTGGATGATCTGTTATTGTGAGTCTTTCAAAACCGTATGGTTTTCAACGAAATAGTTGCATGCATGCAAGGATTACTCCTAATGCAGTAAGGCCTCAGCTCTGTGTCATCATCAAATGTCGTCTGGAGCATTAAGGAAAATATTTAGGTGGGTCGCAGGGGGAGGGGGGTGACCCTTGTAGTAATGGAACCCTAGCCTTAGTGCTACCTTGATTAAAACCTCATATTTTCATATGCTTTTCAGTGGCTTGGGTTGGAATGTATTTAAATCTTTTTTAAAAAAAAAAAAATTGAGACCTGGGTTCTCTTGAGATGTGAAAAGGATGAGGTTTCAGGTTGTGCTGAAGCTTTGTCTACTTTTCCACGCCACACCGTTGTGTTGCAGGTGTAGGGTGGGCTTACCTCCTAAAGTAGGGAAAGGCAACTTCGAAGCATGAAAATCTACTTTCCATAGCCATCTGTGAGCGAAGAGAGCGAAGGACTCCCCCCGCCCGGCCCTGGCTCCTCCAAGTGTATATTTCATTTTAAGTACATTCCAAGAGCAGTGCTTTTAATTGTGAAGGCCTGCAGAGGGCAAAATATTATGTTTGGAAGATCTGCAAGAAGGATCGCTTTTTAAAAAGTTGCTTTTAATGGCATCTTAAATCCCACTTTCTTAGAAATAAACATTTGTGAATTAGATGTCCTCTCCTCTCTCCCCCTGCCTCGGGTTCCCGATTGCGCCTGATTGCAGCCAGGGTTGTCTGGAACTGAATTCTTAGAAGGTTTTCATGATGGTGTGTGAAAATATCTGTGGCTCAGTCTTCTAAAGAAATCGCAGAGGAAGAAGAAAACATTCTGGCTCGCAATTGACTATCCCTTCCATTGTGTAGCCCTGGACTGGGTTCTGTTTTAGTGTTGCCACCACACTCTTCACTAACCTGGTGCCCGCCATTTGCAGTTTTAGAAACTCAGATATATAAACTAGGCGCCAAATGGCTCCTTAAACTAGGGTTACAGTCGCCAAAACGGAATGTGTAGTTGCCATTTGGGGCCCACATGGCTCGCAAGTCATATATACGGCTTTTTGGTTCCTGAAATTTGTTCCGATCAAATATCACGAATAGAATTCTAAAGGATGTGTTGTTAGTGTGTGAAAACAGTCAAGATCCAAGGATGGCCAGGTATCCGCCTCCAGATGGTGGAGACGTCAGGTGCCATCCTGACCCCCGGGCATCTTCACTTTGTCGCAATTGGCTGATACCCAGGCTCAAAATGCGCCTGGTGAATTTAGAACACTGTCTGGATTGTGTGGACTACAGCTTCCGTCAGCCCCAGCTAGCAAAGTAAAGACTGCAGTGTAAGCGCCTGGCAAAAGGTCTTTGGGGAGATCATTTTGCATCTGGGGTGCCACTGCTGAGAAGGTCCTCTCCTTTGTGTCTGAATACTGTTCCTCTGATAAAGGAGACAGCTGGGAAAGGGCTTCAGTAGAAGATCTTAATGCACAGAGAGATCAGTTTTGGTAATCACTTCCTCAGGTTTTGCGAATGTCTGAGAACTCTGTGCTACACATGAATAAGACTGTCAGCACTTACAGAAGTATATCTGAAAAGTAGAGAGTTGGGTATATTTTTCAGATATCAACAAAATTATCTGGGATTGTCAGGATTCACCAGATGTTGGACATTCATTATAATGTATATATGGTTTTTTTAGTTTGGCATTTGTAGCTCTTCTTTGGTGGTTTACCAAAGAATGAGCATGAAGCTGCATAAGGAGTAATGCTTTTGGCAGACATGTCTTGACTGGGATTAAGCAAATTGGGCTGTTATTTTGATACATTTTAGACTGCTTTTAATAACTTCATGAATCCCATTTTCAGCCTCCTGTTCAAAATACAATACAGTGGTACTTCGGGTTAAGAACTTAATTTGTTCTGGAGGTCTGTTCTTAACCTGAAACTGTTCTTAACCTGAGGTACCACTTTAGCCAATGGGGCCTCCCACCACCGCCGCGCTGCCAGCACACAATTTCTGTTCTCATCTTGAAGCAAAGTTCTTAACCCGAGATACTATTTCTAGGTTAGCGGAGTGTGTAACCTGAAGAGTCTGTAACCTGAAGCGTCTGTAACCAGAGGTACCACTGTACTCCCTTTTTTCTTAACGTCCTCTTTCCCCCCCTTTTTTTCTTTTGGTTAAAGAAGTAAAAGATGTTAACACAAGCCTGTGGGTGCATTACCTATTTTATAGCGGACATGAACGGAATGATAGCTAGAATTAAAAAGCAGAGCGTATTCTTTATATGTTTGTGTGCATGCATTTAATGTTTATTACATTTACATATCTGTATACGTCCTCCTTACATAGATAAATGTGGTGCAAACTGTAAGAAGTTTATCAGCAGCACGCATGGAAGTTTGCATAGCTTTGCAACCCAAGATACCAAACCAGCATTTTGAGTCTTGCCCATTCATGTCTTGCTGGTGTCATTCTATGCAGGCATTGACCCAGCAAATCCTGATGAGCTGGTGTGTTATTTTTCAAGGGCTGGTTTTCATACCATTTTGTCTTAATGCCAGGTAACCAGCACCTGAGATCTGAAAAAAAATAGAACTAGCAAGGAAACAAAAGCATTCCTCTGTGTCACATAGGGAGGGAGGGAGACGGAGGGGGGGAAGGACTCAAACTATTTTGACCTGGGTCCTCTTCCGGAAAAGGTGTCGAAATGAATTAATGGCATGTGCAGCACAATGCACAATTCTCGTGCTCTTGTAGTACCCAGATTAGACTGCTTCAGCCTCTAGTGGGGTTGCGTTTGAGGACAATTGTCTGCTGCTGGCTGCATCTTGCCAACTCCAGCTTTCGTTGTTTTCCTTTTCGTTCCCAGGCACCATCCAAAAGGGTGGCCTTAGCCGATTCCCAAGCCATGTAGGTTTGTGAAAGTTATCTTCCATGGGAGCCTACTTAAGTACGAAAATCTGCATCAAAGGCTTCTGTGAGCTTCTACACGGGGAAGAGCGATCCATTTATGGCATCGCTCACAATCTGTGGTGGGGCCTTGCCACTCTGCCACCTTCCTGGCAGAATCCACACACACACACACACACACACACACACACACACAAAAACACACTCCTTGTGCCCCCAGCAAATGTAAGCCGGTGGGGCTTTGGATATAGCAACAGACCCACCCCAACTCTCCCCACCCAGGATTGTGTTACAAGTCCCACTGTGTTCCGTGTGCGAATGTGTTTAGGGTTAGATCTGTCATTATCTGTTGTTCTTTAGCCCGATTATCCCTTCCCATGAGAAAAGCAGGCTTCTAGCCTCTCTCAAAAAGCGGAATTTAAGAAAAACCAGGTTTGTGGCTTCCCCGCTTGATTTTTTACCGTGCTTAAAGAAAACTCTGGAAATTGGACTGCTGTGATTTGAACTTTTGCGTTTGTTATTGCATGACCCAGTCCAGTTAAGCTGCTAGTGGTCTTTTGGTCACCTTGTAACACAATCCTGTCTGTGTTTACCTGAGTTTGAGCAGGGCTTACTCCCAGGTAATTGCATGGGGTTTTCAGCGATGGAGAGCAAAGTTTTCTTAGTGGTCAAAGCACATGGCTGAGTCATACGGTACTGACCTCAGATTACAAGTATGAGCCAGCTCAGGCAAACCTCAGTGTCATCTTTTGTGAAATGAGAATAATATTTGTCTCTTTGTAGCACAAGGGGGGCAGGGATTGGTAGCAGATTCATGGGGGATAGGCAACCGGCAATGGCTACCCTGCCCTACTTTCCAGCTTCTCTGACTTATGAAATTACCATTTGAGAAGGACTTAGTCTCACTGAACTGGTAAACCTCTTCTTGGGCTTTACCACAGAGTGCCGCCCCTCCCCCCCTACAAAACATTTCCTTCTCATAGAAAACTGTTGGTCAGCGGGCAGGCCAAGCAGTAGTAATTTCTGTGTAGTAGTCATTTCACATGTGCACAACTCCTATCATAGGAGCCTTGTGGCCCATTCTCAGTTTTAGCGCCTAGTGAGAACAAGGCCATGCAGGGACTGCAATTTAAGGCTCTTTAATGTGACTCAGCTTGCAAGGGTTAAAAGCTTCTTGAATCTGTCTGAATACATGGAATGTAAGGATAAGCAGGTGTTAGGCCTTGGATTCCAGAGCAGGTATTAACCCAAAGCAGACAGGCAGGGAGCAATCATGCAGTATTCAGACACTGGCCAACCAGCCTGCCAAATAGACAGTATTGCAACACAGAAAATAGCCTTTTTTCATGTTAGTCTCTGAGACTGAGTGGTATGGCTGATCTGGGACTTTTATGTTGGGAATTGTCTTGTGGCTTAAGCCCAACTTTGCACGATCAGGCTTTTAGGATCTGGGGAGGCCTCCAGATGCAGAGGTGTAGATGTTTGAAGGCTTCTCCACTTCAGACATCCATACTAATGCATGGACTGCAGGACCAGGGTGTTAGGGGCAGGGCTAAAGGCGTGATCTATTATTATTATTATTATTTATTAAATTTGTACACCACCCTTCATCCGAAGATCGCAGGGTGGTTCACAACAAAATGAGAACACAAAATACATAGTGAAAGAGTAACCAAACCAGTAGCAGTCCTCCCACAAGCACATTTAACTGGCCCATAGAATGTTGATCAGCCAAAGGCCTGGTTATCGAGAAACATTTTTGCGTAGCATCTAAAGATACGTAATGAAGGTGTCAGGCGGGTCTCCCTGGGGAGAGCATCCCACAAACAGGGAGCCACCACAGAAAAGGCCTGTTCTCATGTTGCCACCCTCCAGGCCTCACGGGAAGGAGGTGCATGAAGAAAGGCCTCAGATGATGATCTCAGGGCCCAGGTCGTGTCTTGCAGACACTTCAACACTTGCCCTTCCCAAGAGAAGACCCCACCCACCCTATTTTCACTAGGAGGGTTTTCTGTCAAAAAGCACATGTAAGGTAAAGGTAAAGGGACCCCTGACCATTAGGTCCAGTTGTGGCCGACTCTGGGGTTGCGGCGCTCATCTCGCTTTATTGGCTGAGGGAGCCGGCGTACAGCTTCCGGGTCATGTGGCCAGCATGACTAAGCCGCTTCTGGCAAACCAGAGCAGCGCATGGAAACGCCGTTTACCTTCCCGCTGGAGCAGTACCTATTTATCTACTTGCACTTTGACGTGCTTTTGAACTGCTAGGTTGGCAGGAGCAGGGACTGAGCAACGGGAGCTCACCCCGTCGCGGGATTTGAACCGCCGACCTTCTGATCGGCAAGTCCTAGGCTCTGTGGCTTAACCCACAGCACCACCCGCATCCCTTAAAACCCCATTTTGGTGGCTCAGACCTGATTCAGGTGAAGCATATTTTGCAGAGCTACCGTTCCACTGCTGATACATCCTTAACCCACCTCAGAAAGACGAATGCTGGCTTTTTTTCTCCATTCCTCATTCTCTTCCCGAGGTGTTTTCGTTTTGAGTCAAAATCCCGTAAACCTGTAGGCAGCTTGCACAGAACAAACCTATCCCCGGGATGACTCCTGCACCAGAAACAAAGACCATTGTCAATAATTTCCAGGATGTCCTGAAAGCCTTTGGGTTAAATACACATTGAAGGTGGTGGAATGGGGGGTTGGGTGGGAAGAGCCGAGTTGGGAACAAAATAAATAAATATATAAAAATCTTTTACCAAGCCCTGCTCTTTCCATCCAAAGGAAATACATTTCTTCTCTCTCTCATTCATATATATATAGATATATATATATATATAAGCTTACCCTAGCCTTGAGGCAGGGCACAGCAGTGTGTTGCACATAGCACAATGAGGTTCTCTTCCTGCTCTTGACAACAAATACTCTCCATATTGATTTTAATAGGGTACCTTCAAACTTGCTCTAGGCCATAAATCTGTCTTTGGTGTGCAGAGCCTGTTTTCCAGGCCGACTGGCATCATCTGTAGGCAAAGAAAGGGAACATTCCAAGGCAGAAAGGAAAAACCAGGGCATTTATCAGGCTCCTGGAAGGCTGCCCTTCGTGGCTGGTGGCCTCTTTTGGCCTTGATGGATCACAAGTTGTGCAGCCCTGCCTCGAATCGTTCAAGGAGGAGGAATTTGTTCCTAATTGCGAAGGGCTTTGGAGCCAGTGTGTGGGCGTGCGCATTTTTGTTTAAGCAGGTAAACAGCAACTCGCAAGTGTACACAAAGCATTATGGTATTGAGCTTTGGAGTTAATCACGTTAACAGCGGGGGAAATGTTATTTTGGTTTGTGCGACTGGCCAGGCTGGTTAGGGACGGGCCGAGTGGCTTTGATGCTGTTGGCAAAGAGTATTTACTAATCTAACAACAATTCCAAATGTACTTGGAAGGCAGCTCTTTGGGTGGGAACGAGGCAAAAGACTGCCTTTGTTGTGCCAAAGTTATTCCTTTTTAACAGTGTTTCCTCCAGACGAGTTTACAAAACTGCACACTGAAGTACATAAATAAATATAGCTTTGTTGGAAACCTATTAGTTACAAAACACTGATATTGAGATGCTGACCTGATTTGTATCTGTTTCCTGGTTTTGTTTGAGGCTGGCTGGACAATACGAGCTTTGATAATATTATAGGGCGCAATCTAGCAAAAGTGCAACTCTTTCGCTTCCGTTAAGTTTGGCGGAAGTGTTAGGGCCACACTAGTTGTTACGTTAGTTTTCATGGTTGGTATTTTCTGCAAAGGGGCTGGATGGGGACCATGGATGGAGAAGGGGACTTCATCGAATAGAATTATACCCCTTCCCACTGATTGCTATTTGCAATGGGAGGAAATCTCCCATTCACACCAATGAGGGCTTCCCTCCTGTTGCAAATAGCAGACATAGGTGAGGAGTTTCTTACCAGACATCAAGACAAGGGGTTACTGTTCTCCTCCATCTTGAGCTATGACACTATCTTAGCTTTTTCTCATTGAAACCAGCACAGTTTTTATTGCGGCTAGCTTATGCTCACAATAAGCTTCAGTGGAAGAAATATTTTCTTCTGTGGAATTTTTTTTTAAAAAAAAGAAAGTTCAAGTTTATGTGGCAGAGGCATTTAAAAATTATCATGTATTTATCCTTTTTTGTCTTCATTGTACATCATTTTAGCTTCGTTTCTTAATGTCTTGGGCTAAATCTTCATTGGTTTTGTACACATGCCCACGAGTCCTCCTCGAGGACGTGGAGATTTGTGGAACGAACGACAGCAAAGTCGCAGTCGTCCCCCCCCCCCCCCATGTCCTTGCCCAGATAGTTGAGATCGTTGACCTAAGAACAGAACCTGGAGCTGCAGAAGCTCACTTCAGCAGAGACTGTGTTGGGCAGTGCACCCTGCAAACCTAGTTCTTGGTAGAAATCTCTTCCCCGCCCTGGGATAAACACTGGTTCTTGACCCCCGCTGTCAGGCTGGAGTATGGCCTTTAAGGAGAGAGCAAGAAATGCTGCCTTTTACTTGTGAGGTTGTTCTCCTCAGAGAAAATAATTCAGTCCACCCCTTCAGCAGTTGGTGAAGGAGGTTGTCCTCTGTCTGCAGCTGTCCTCCTAGAGTGGGAAGGTGCTTGGTTTCCATTTAGACAAGTGTTGGTAGTCTCCAGCTCCCCTCAGCCTCAGCTAAATACGCTCATTGGCCAGGGTTGGGGGGAGCTGTGGCCCAACAACATCTGGCTGGGGGCTCACAGGCTTCTCATACAAAACCTATCCCTTCTCCTTACTGTTCATCTGTGATCCAGTTCTTTAAAATGAATGGTTCCTCACTTTCCTGATGGTTCTGGAGTGTTGTCAGCATAATTTCCCAAACTGCAGCCAAACGCATTGGTAACTTGGAGGTCCTGTGGGAATTTGCTTTAAGGTTGCCTCATGGGAAGGGATTGCCCCTCTCAACCTGAACCCACTACCTCCAAGGTCAGAAATTTCATAGGGAAGGACAGCATTCCCTGTTTCCAGAAGAGCGAAGTTGGTGTTGTTTTCTTTAATTTCAACCCAAATGTCTCCAAAAAATGTCTGTCTGTCGTACAAATTGCGGCCTTTGGGTTGCCCTAAACGAAAACGAGGCCCTGGGTGTACTTGTCCGCTGGGCTTGAATTTCAGCCATTCCATTAAAAAGTGGAAAAAACATCCTGTTTCCACCCAACATCATTCACTAGTTGCCTGGCCTTTCACATTTATGGGAGATAAACTGTCAGGTGAGGCCCTTCAAAAAATATTATCTTCCTTTCCTTCCTGAGGTTTATTCTGTACATAATTTCAAAACAAGATTATTAAAAAGTGGAGCTGCTGACTGAAGACCTCAGTTGCAGAAAACTGCCTGAGGGAATTGCTCTGGTAGGTCTGAACTCAACAGGAGTGTGGACTGCTTACGGCTATTATCGCTGAGAACTGTGACCTTTTGGCAATCAAGCGCCATCCCAAATGCCTCACTGTGCCTTTGGAATGAGCTGCTAGGAGGATAAATGAGTTTAATGAGTGCTTTTACTTCACAGAAGTCACCACGGCTAGTGGCCTGTAGAATGCATAACTTTTTAGGTAGGCTTCCCCTCGATTCGTTTCTTTTCCTAAATAAAAAGGGGGGGGGGAATGCTTCGATCTCAGGCGCGGAACAAGAATGGGGAATGAGGCCTCTTTGCATCCCAGTGGTGTTCCGTTTACAAGTTAGGCAGCAAAATCACATGGTGAACTTCTGTGTCAACGCCATGCCGCTGAGGTGTTTGTGAACACACATGTGTGCTACCAATGCTGTGGTAATGTGCCATGCATCAGTGGGTACATCAGTGCTGTGATGTTGATGCCTTGCCACACACAGGCATTTTTTTCTCAAGGGATGCCGTAATGTTTGAGCACATCTTGAGGTGTGCTGTGCCATGCCAGAGGTGAACCCTCAGGGGAAGATGGCTCAATAAGACATCAAACAGTTTTTGCTTCCCTTTACAGGGCTGCCTTCACATGTCTTCTAAAGGTTGTATTGTTATTTATCACGTTGACATCTAATGGGAGGGTGTTCCACAGGGAGGGCGTCACTGCCAAGAAGGCCCTCCTCTACCTGGTGCCCCAAAACTTTACTTCTCGCCATGAGGGAATTGCTAGAAGCACCTCGGCGCTGGACCTCAGTGTCCAGGCTGACTGATGGGAATAGAGACGTTCCTTCAGATACACTGGGCCAAGGCAGTTTAGGGCTTTAAAGGTCAGCACCAACACTTTGAATTGTGCTCAGAAACGTACCAGTAGCCAGTGTAGATCCTTTAGGACCAGTGTTATATGGTCCTGGTGGCCGCTCCCAGTCACCAGTCTAGCTGCCGCATTCTGGATTAGTTGTAGTTTCCGAGTCACCTTCTAAGGTAGCCCCATGTAGAGGGCATTGCAGTAGTCCAAGCGGGAGATAACTAGGGCATGCTCCACTCTGGTGAGACAGTCTGCGGGCAGATAGGGTCTCAACCGGCATACCAGATGGAGCTGGTAGACAGCCGCTCTGGACACAGAATGTACTCTGCTGTGCAAATCGAAGCGTTCTATTGGTTCCTTAGCCCACTTTGCCTCTGGCCCCGCCCACCACTGGTCCAGGAGGCAGTGTGGAAAAGGCACCTCTGTGTCTTTCCAGAGAAGGGGAGCAAGGGTTCCTACACATCATGGGATTAGTTCAGTTACCGCAGTGGCCTTGGCAAGCATTCGGAATGGTTCCCATGGGCATGTGAGCAAGAGGGCGTCATGGCATTGCAGTGGCAGGCTCTGCCTTCCTTCCTGCCCATGTTTATTCTAATATCGGTCGGGAGCCCCCACATGTACAATTCTCTCTGTAATGCCTGGCACTGCGTTCTCACCCTGGGACTCTTCATATTTCATATTTACCATATTTTTCGCGCCATAAGACGCAACTGACAATAAGACACACCTAGTTTTTAGAGGGGGGAATGCAATGGGGGGGAAATTATTTAAAGGGAGCGCTGAGCGGAGCCTGTATGCGACGGGCTGCCCTTCTCTCTCCTTGGGGAAAAGCCTGCAAGCGCCGCACACCCACTCCGCGCGGCTCTTTAAAGGGAGCGCGGCTCTTGGGGGCTTTTCCGGGTGGTGGGAGAAGGGACTGAGGGGCTGCCCTCTGTCCCTTCCCCCACCTCCCGGAAAAGCCAGGAATTGCCGTGTGAAGCCTCCTCAGGGCAGCAGGATGAAGGCTCCCCGTGCCCGGAAGAGGCTTCGCGCGGCTAAGCCAGAAGCTAGAACAGCAAGAGGGAGCGCTGCTCAGCGATCCCTCTCACTGTTCTGACTTCTGGGATAGCCGCGCAGCCTGCATTTGCTCCATAAGACGCACACACATTTCTCCTTACTTTTTAGGAAGGGGAAAAGTGTGTCTTATAGAGAGAAAAATACGGTATATGCGTAGGTCAGGTGTACAGCCTGCCACCACAATGCCACTGCCCTCCCTACCTCAAAGCGTTTACCCATTTAGAAGCCTGCAAGGATCTTTTATCTGCATGACATACATTTGGTGAAAGGTGTATTGCATTCGCGCTCTGTAATGTATTGAAACAGTTGCCTTTGCCTGCTTTCAACTTTGCCACACCTATCGCCCCTATGTACATTAGCAATGCAGATGAGATGGATCGCAACCATTGGAGAGAGACCACAAATCATGCCTGATTTCTGGGAATCAGCTAGCTGTGATGTGCAGCATTTGTTGTATACTTCCAATTTATTTTAAAAATAATTCCAGACTAGTCTGCTTAGAACTTGGAGGCTTACCCCAAACTTGTGCGTGCCAGATGGAGCTTTTCAGTTTTTGGGCCTTTGCCCTGTCTGTTTCTACATCATCTGGGACTGTTCTCCTTTTTTTTTTTACTCCGGCACTCTTGCTCAAGAAGGCCTAGCTCCCTGAGCACGTTGGCTTAAAGCAGCAGCTATCTTCTGCAGCGAGGAAGGTGTAATAAAATACATGCATCAGGAGAACGGAGGAGATTTATGGTTGTTTTGCTTAATTTCCGTGTGCCAGACTGCAGTTAAAAGCCAGCAGAGCAGGACCAGAATGCCAGCGTTCAAGGTTGTCACTTTGGCATGTGAAATCGTATCTTCCGGGAATCATTCTGCAGTTTGTGCACTTCAGTGGAAGCAGGATAATCTTCTGTACAGATTTACTTTAGAAGGAGTGAGTGAGAGGGAAAACGCCTAGCAGCTTCTGCACCTGGCAGTGGCCTAGTTCTCAGTGAGACAAAAAATAAAGAGGGAGGAAAGCAACACAACGCTATCAGTTTGATTCCACCTCTCTTTCAGGTACTTCCCAACCATGATCAATGCGTGACTGGAAGCTCCGTCCTTGTTCTTGCCTGGCAATCCCCAGGGTTGCCGCAAGAGCTGTTTTGAGTGTGTTTTGCTAACAATAACCGAGGCCTCACAGTACTATATAACCACAGAGATGCTGTTCTATCGACTGTCAAAAAGGAAGTGGTCTAAGTAGTCATGAAGGGTGAAGGCTGCTGAGCAGCTCACCGGACTGTCTATTAAAATGCAAACTGGCCTGTAAATACCTAAAATGTTTTGACAGACTTTAGGCTAGTGTGCTAATCCAGCTGTCGTGCTGGACCACCGGCCTGGTACGTTAAGAATGCACACAAATTCTCCATGGATAAAACAACATAAGTTTCCTAAACTGTGAATGCATGGCTTTCATGAGCACATGGACTAACCTCACATTTTAAAATTAGGACTGCAAATCTTTAGCACTGACATACGCAAGCCCTGCTTTCCTGTACAGTGGTACCTCGGGTTAAGAACTTAATTCGTTCTGGAGGTCCGCTCTTAACCCGAAACTGTTCTTAACCTGAGGTACCACTTTAGCTAATGGGGCCTCCCGCTGCCGCCGTGCCGCCGTGATGCGATTTCTGTTCTCATCCTGAAGCAAAGTTCTTAACCCGAGGTACTATTTCTGGGTTAGCGGAGTCTGTAACCTGAAGCGCCTGTAACCTGAAGCGTCTGTAACCCGAGGTACCACTGTACTGGTTCTTTCTTTCTTTCTTTCTTTCTTTCTTTCTTTCTTTCTTTCTTTCTTTCTTTTGTGACACAGAGCCAAGGTTTTCTGTCCAGTGCAATTTTTTCCTCTTTAACACACAAGCTGGAATAAAGCGAACAGTGGAAAAACTGATACCAAAGGCAAATGCTGCTGTCATTAACATCCCAAAATGTGTTGCCTGACCACAAGATGCAACGTTTTTATTTTTATGGATAATGGCAAAAAAGGAATGGCCGGCCCTTTTCTGTCCTCCTTTCTTTCCCTTCACATGTGCGTTTCGTTGATCTACATGCATTCTTAATTATAATGCCATTATCAAAAACATTGAACTCAATTCTTTCTGGCTTTGCCACAGAACTTCGATGCCAGGGAGTCAGCAGATATTGCTGCCTTGAATCTACAGTTGCAGAAACATTGCTACTCTCTCCTTTGCCCAAGTAATAGAAAGTTCACAGCAACATATGCTGGGTGGGTGGTTTATGTAAAGCCACGGCACATAACTTCATGGTGTCATTCATAATCCTGATTTAAAATCTGGGGTCTCAAACTTTTGGGGGCCCACATTTAGGATTTTGAGAGAGTGCCATGGGCACCAGCACCCTGGTTGCTCCCCAGGCCCCCGTGACGGAATAAAAGTTTGCATATGACCACATGTGTGCACACACTTTCCAAGGGTTGGTACAAGTTGGATCCAGTGGAATTAAAACAGATGCTCTTGATTTTGTATTATTTTATACAGGGTTCCCTAAAAGAAAACCTACCATCAAATTGAAGCTTCCAGGGATAGGCTTCATAGTAAGCGTCCCAGATCTGGTGCCAGCACCACAAAAACATTGGCCCAAGACACGCAATGTCATGGATCATCATGAGTTTTACACAGGACAACAACCAAACCCATCAGCAGAGGACACAGGTGTCATCTTTGGTCTGATGGCCATTTTGAGGGGATCCCTTGTAAAAAAATAAAAAATGAGGAATCATAAAGACCCATGGTTTTGTACCACGCTATCAGATCCATTAGTGCAGGCTTCCTCAACCTCGGCCCTCCAGATGTTTTGAGACTACAATTCCCATCATCCCTGACCACTGGTCCTGCTAGCTAGGGATCATGGGAGTTGTAGGCCAAAAACATCTGGAGGGCCGAGGTTGAGGAAGCCTGCATTAGTGTATATGGTTCAGTCATTTGTTATTTGATGGTGGTTTGGGAGGAAGTTGTTCAAATGCAAGAGGAGTCATTTCACTGGATCAAACATGGGTGGGATCCCTTCCCCCTCTCTCCTTTGTCTCTCTTGTGACACTACTCCCCACGCTACCCCCAGCTACTCTGTTTTCATCCCCCCAACCTTCCAGATAATTCCCTTTTCTTTCCTACTCTCTCTGTGGACCTTGAAAAAGCTCATAAAGTTGAGAAGAAAAAGAAGAAGTGGGAAAGAGAGATGCACTCTTCCCACTTCCTCTTTCGCCTTTCTGTGCTTATCAAGGTTGACGTTTTCAGCTCAGATATAATTCAGGTTCTGATGTAAGCCAGTGAGTTATGATCACAGATAAATGATACTGTATAATAGAAAGAAAAGCACATAAACCTGGAAGTTCTGGGGACATACAGCTTCACAAGCATTCTTGATTCTCCACCTTCCCTTTTGCTCTCTGCATCTTAAAGGACGGCTTTCTGCAAGGGGAAGCTGTCTGTACTAGTGGAGACTCCCATGCATTCTGTCAATAATAATTTTTATTAGTTTTCAATTACAGTAATCCAATAATAGCCTCATTATAACAATGCCGAATTATAATACAATTACTAATACCAATCATTCATTTGGGCACAGTTTCCTATGCTCCTAGTGGGCGATTTCCATCCTTTGTGTAGGAAACGGCATGAAGTTTGAAGCACGACGTAGAAATAAAGAGCTTTTGGAGTGATGTTGCAATACATGTTAACATATTGTGTGTGATCATTATCTAGCTGAGCAAGATAAGCACTCCGTGAATGTTTATCTGACCAACGAGGAAGAGATACCACATTGATAGTACTTCCTTGCCTTTGTGGTTTGTGGTGGCTGGGTTTATGAGTTTTTTAAATGCTGAACCTGTTGCTATTGCCACCACTAATAGCTGCCTTGCTACTGGCAGACAAGTGTTTAGACCTTTAGTCAAACCCTTCCATGTATATACTTGTGCAGTCAGCCATTTTAGTCTCTCCTCACAGGCTACTAACAAGGACTTAACTACGGCCAGACTAAGGTGGTTAACATAATGTGTTTATCGGTCTTTATATGGATCAGGGATGGAGATTCCAATGAAACGTTAGGAATAGCTTTCTGATGGTAAGAGTTGCTCAACAGTGGAAAGGACTCCCTCAGAAGGTGATGGGGTCTCCATTATTGGAGGTTTCTAATGGCCATCTGTCAGGGTTTCTTTAGCTGTGAGTCCTGCATTGCAGGGGGTTGGACTAGATGCCCCTATGATTCTGTGCACTGATGTTGCTATATAAATAAACATTGATAATAAGGATAAGATACCAAATTCATAACGTAGCCTGCGGAGCATTTTCCTTAAGGCAGATAATTGCCTTCGATAATGCAACACGTCTGATAGATGATAATTACAAACCTTAATAAAAAGTCATGGGCATTGTATTAAATATTTAGTGACCAGGCTGTTGGCTTTTAAAGCATGGTTAAAGAAAAATGGTTTTTGAAAGATACAACCCTCTTTTTGTGTATTTGACCAATAGTGTTTTGCTTTGTTGTTGTTTTAAAAACTTGCTTCAATAGACCTGTGCATGAATCAGAACCAACACAGTAACTGCTCAACTATTTGGGGGCAGGGTTGTGGGGTTTGTTTGTTTGTTTGTTTGGGGGGGGGGAATCGGTGCCTGAGAGCAAAATTAGTGCCCACATAGCCAGCCTGATATTGCAAAATCTGTTTCCACCCACAAGTATGGACTGTCATGCGTGAGATGTTTCAAAGTTTCTGTCTGAAAGCCCCATCCCTCGCCCAGCTCCCCTACTTTGAAGAATATCATCTTTTAAAACAGGCTAGAACTGTGCTGTAAGAGAAACAGAGTTAAGCAATAACCTGGGGATTATAGGATTTATAATCCGGCTACATCTGAAGGATGCTGCAGCAGCTAACCTTGATACTGATACTCGTCAGAGTCTAGTTGTTTGGTTTTTATTTACGGACTTAGTGTTTTATGAGTAAAAGAATGAGGTGCCAGTTCTCATACTTGATAAAAGGGCCGTGGGTGCCAGCACAAAATGGCTTCTGTGACTAGTTCTTGTTGTTTGTCTCCCAGTGCCCCTGATTGAGGGGAACTGCAGGATATGAAAAATAACAAGTAAATAAATATTAATATTGCATCACCCAATGTGCACTTGGGGGTGCATAGCTGCTGAAGTAATGTGTAGTTCTGCCTTATAACAAGTCTTTGTCTTCTCCTTCCACTCCACTCCCCCCCCCCAAAAAAAACAGTGTGAAAAAAACAACTTTAGACTTTCAGCTGCTCTTGATAGCAGTGTGTAGCTCCAGGCTATTTATGTTGCCTTCACATTAGTATTCTTGTGGTATTGGGACAAGCAGTGATCTATAAAGTTAAGGACAGGCGCCATAACCCTCTGACAGCAGTTAAATCTGGAAGAGAGAAATTACAACACACTTTTATATGTCACGGTTACTGTATATTTAAAGCTTGGAACAAAATATTGCAGATTCACCATTCTGGAATAAATGTTTTGGCCCCTTCTTTCTTTCTTAGCATTTTTGGGTGGACTGAAAAGCACTTTTTAAAAATATTTCTTCTCTTGGTTTATGTAATCCTACATCACAGCTTCTGGAAATAGCCGTGAGTGACTTAAATACATTTAAATACTCACACCCCATAGTAGGGCTGGGCAACATCTGGTTTTCAACATTGTGATATATCGCCAACTAAACATCACAATACAGTCGTACCTTGGTTTTCGATCAGCTCAGTTCTCAAACGTTTTGGCTTCCAAACGCCGCAAACCCAGAAGTGACTGTTTCAGTTTGCAAACTATTTTTGAAAGCTGAACGTCCAATGGGGCTTCTGTGGCTTCCTATTGGCTGCAGAAGCTTCCTGCAGCCAATCAGAAGCTGCACCTTGGTTTCCAAACATTTTGGAAGTCTAACGGACTTCTGGAACAGATTCCGTTCGATTTCCAAGGTACAACTGTATACTAATATATTACAGTGTCTGAAATCAGCTATATAGAGGCATTGGCTGGCTTCATGGTTTTTCCCGCATGGTGATTTTTGCTGGCGCATGCTCTTGTGATTTGCTGCCTCTCTGCATGAGGCAGGGGAGAGCTGAGCTGGCGGAGTTAAGAGGGGCTGCAGGAATCAAGAGAAGTATTGGCTGGCGCTATATTCCCCCCCCCCCGTGATTTTTGCATAATACACACACACACACACACACGTGTCATACCCTGGGTTACAGACACTTCAGGTTGCGTTTTTTCGGGTTGTGGACCGCCGAAACCCGGAAGTACCTAAACGGGTTACTTCCAGGTTTCGGCGGTCGCACATGCGAGGAAGCGCTAAATCGTGCTTTGCGCATGCGCAGAAGCACCGAACCGCAACCCACGTGTGCGCAGATGCGGTTTGCGAACGCAGCGGGTTATGAACGTGCATCCCACACAGATCACGTTCGCAACCTGAGTGTCCACTGTATATTATGATTTGTCATTTGCCAGGTCAAAAATTATGAAACCGATATCATGCTATGGATATCATGGATAACCAGTTTTGGACAATATATCGCCCAGCCCTAGCCCACAGAATTGTCTCTGCTTGTTTAAAAAGGGTGCTCATGACCAGGAAGGCTCAATAAAGCTTGAGGATGCCTCAGATTATCTGAATTTCCCAAAGGTTATTCTTTTGCTAGAGAGCATCTATAACGGCTAATATCTGTAACTGACTAGGTGACATTTCCTAAAACTCCAAAAGAAGTTGTTTACTGTCTGGCACTGAGCCTGGAAGCAGGGAGAAAATCAGTAGTTGTGTTTCAGTAAAAGTCTCTACCTTTTACTTTTTAATTTTTTTCATGTTCAAGGATAATGCCAAGATGATCTTCATATCTTAAGCAATATAAAATGTTGCAAGTTGCTCTGGGTGAAAGGTGTTTTCTTTTTAGATAACTTGCTTTATGCCCTCCCGATTCTCTCTCTCCACTGTTCCAATAGGTTTTTTTTCAAGGGCTGTACAATGAGTCCCTTGGCTGACAAAAGGAAAAAAGTGTTAAGAAAATAATTCCAGGCATCTAGCATTTTGTAAAAGCGAACAATTGTGTTATTTCATCCAAGACAAGGTAGTTAGTTTTGTAAATTGTACCTCCTGCTCCCCACACCCCAAGCAAAAAGACAGCAAATTCTTTTCTTTATAAATCCAAAAAAAAACTCAACTGAGTCACTCAGGTTTCTTAGGTGCGAATTCTCAGATCAAATTGAAGTCAGCTGGCTTTACAAAAGGAAAATTAGCACTTTCAGAGGCTCAGAAAGCCATTTAATAGCGCGTTTAAGCCTTATTATTCCTACACACACCTTGTTCGCTTGATAGGTTAAATGTAAATTAACACCGAATTGCTTATCTTCCTTCCCTGTGTTTAATACCCAGGTATTTCTGAACAATGAAAAAAGGATTTCTTTAAAAACACTCTCATTTTAATACTGATACAAGAAATGGATGCAGTAACTTTAGTCTTATATAGTCATCCTGCTTTTTAATAAGCTTTTTTCCCCCTGGCAAGTCTTTTATCTGATTAGAAAACCGATTCAGCCTTCTCCGATGAATCATGCATTCAGAGCACGTTGCAGTTTGTGTTGGAATAGAGAAATACACTTGACATGATGTAAATTTCTGAAGCTATAACTTCCTCTACACATTCCTCCTGAAATGCCACAGCCCTGTTTCCCCCCAGCTTTTCCCACAGGCCTGGAGTCGAGAACTATTTTAGTATATGGTAGCCAGGAAATGTAATGAGCATGTCATGGCCACTTCTAAGAGCCCTATCAGGCATTACTGGGATGAATTTGTTGGTTTACAGGAGTCCACTCAGGGGAAGCACTGTAAGAGTTCGGGAATATCAGCCACACCGACCTTTGCTATTTAAAGATGTGTTTCAGAACATTGGAGATCAAAGAAAAGTCCCATGGAAGGTTTTCACAATAAGGGGAAGTCAACAATGGGGCACCCATAGAACTCTATTGGGACTAGTGTTTATTTTATTTATTAATAGCTGATCTCGAGTTAGAAGGCGACAATGGGGAATGATCTTTGTTTTGTTCTTTAAAGGTAATGAAGTGCCTGAAAGTCTTTGTATTGGCGCAAGTTTGGATAGATTGGATAGTGTGCCACATTGGGGTTTTTTAAAAAATGGATTTTGTGGTTGTGGACATTGTTGGGAATCTGAGGTGAGTTACCCCCGCAGCGGAAGTTGTCCCCAGTTCCAGTCACCACACAGAGTTTACTGTTGCAGAGGATAAGGGTTCAGTAATACAGTTCTGGATGTTGATATATACAGCTAGCTTGTAGGCGTTGCAGTTATAGATACAGACAAGTAGAAAGTATTTCTGTTGCTCCAGCAATTTAAGATGTAGCAGAGTCCGACTCTTCTCAAGACTGACACAGCACAAGACCTTGAACCTATTGAGCTGACGTGCCATAATCATATATATCGTCGGCACTGGGCCATTGCCATAGCAACTGGCTTAGCTTACCTAGCACCCATTGTCTTATTTCATCCGTGGGGTGATTTAAGCTCATGAAGGAGCTTTCTCCATGACCAGTTCCTCCAACACACATGACCCTTCCCTCAGATTTTAATCCAGGTTGGTAAAGAATGGACAGATCCTGTGGTGGAGTTGTTAAGAGTATTGACCTGGGAGGCCAGGGTTCAAACCCTCACTCAGCCATGAAGGTCCCTGTGGATTTTGGGCCACTCACTTCCTCTCAGCCTAACTTACCTCACAGGGCTGTTATGAGGATGAAGTGAGGGAGAACCTGTCAGCATCGCCCTTGAGCCAGTGCCACCAACTGGACTCATCCACTTCAGCCCCGACTGGGCTAGGCGAGCTGGGTAGCACTTCCAGAGACCACCTTCTGCCCAGGAACAGGTCAAAGTGCTGTGGACTCACAGCTTAGTGTTGTGAGCACCGGATTCACTCCCCCAAGAAGACAGTCGTCGCACAGCAGAGTATAGCAGAGCATAAATGACTCGGAGAGCAGCTCTGTAGAATATCTTCTTTATTCTGTAACTACAACTATAATACACAACTATATACAGAGCTAAATAGGTCTAAACTAAAAAACTGAACTGCACTGAGTGTCTGCAGCTGCTCTTAGCAGCAACCTTATCTATACACACAATCTCTAACACTCAGTCTCTCTCTCTCCGACACACTGACTGACTGACTGATGTTAGGCTGGAGCGGAATAAGTAGAGAGCAGAACACCGCCCCTCCTCTCTGGAAAATCACCAGACTCATCAGCAGATTCTTGGATATGGGAGGGGTGAAATCTCCTCAGAACCATGTGTGCTGCCTTGAGCTCCTCTGAAGAAAGGTGGGGTATATATTCAATAAACACTCTTCCCGCCCTGTCCCTAACCAGATCCCAAACTCTCTCAAACTCAGTGCCGTGCCCCTACCAAATCACCCTATTTATCTTGTTGCTGCTGTTGCTTTGATGGCGGAAGCAAGGGGACGGGAAGCAACGGAAGGAAGTCTCATATCTAATTTGTGCCTAGTGAAATGAAGTTTTCCAAAGGGCTTTGCAAACACTGCAATAGCTCATTTTGAAATTGCATTTCCTGGCACCAGCAGTGAAAGAGACCTCTCTCCCTCTCTCCCGCTAGCCGCCATTTGCCATCAAGGTGAGAGGGGTTTGGGAAGGAAGGGGTTTAATGGGCTCAGTCTAAATTCATTTTGGCTTGGAAATAAGCCGATCCGTTTCCTGGTTTGGGTGGAGAAATAGCTTGGTTTATTTCTGAGCTAACCGGATTAAATCAAGGGGGAGATTACTCATCGCCAGCATCAAACAGGATAAAGGAATAACATTAATAGAGGGAGATACCTCCCACACCCACACACACCTTTACCAGTGTAAATAATTACCTTTACTTTCAGTAATCCTACCTCTTGAAATAATAGAGTGAACGTTTTATTCTGGAATAGCGATGGGGTTACAGAATCTTGTCTATGTGAAAATTTTGGATTTTTAAAAAAGTGATCCTGGAAGTGTGGCTTAATGGGCAAGTGAAAATATAAGTTGTGTTCTTTTTCTTTGCATTATTGTCATCATCATTAATATTTGCTCCCAAGCTAATTTCAACTTAATTGTAGGGAACTGTAGGATACAGTTCATTTAATGCCCCAGTGCTGATATTTTATTAAGAGTAAGCCACATTTATTTGCGTGGAACTTACTTCCTAATAAATGTGCCTAGGATTTCAGTCTAATGATTTTCTCTTACCCCTTTCCTGTGAACTGCCCTGAGACCTCTGGGTATAGGGCGGTATACAAAGTTAAAAAAATAACAACATTTATATGAGTTGAGTTTAAGATATGGAGTGTTTCAAGCAAAGCTTTTGTTGATTTTTATTTATTACACCGTTAAATTCTTCAGAGGTTGTTTTTCTGGCTGCAGTTTTAATTTCTGAAGGCCACCAGTGCTGGTATTTACCTCCCTTGGGTGAAAGAACAAAGCATTTTGCCTCTTTTGAAATGAAGGCCAGTGTGGCTTCAAAAGATATCAAACAGGCAGTGGTTGGGTGGGGTTCAGGAACCTACTTGCACTTTGATTTTGAAGGGTGTCAGAGTCTTCTACGTGCCACTGAGGACCTGCTGAATAATGTGCTGGCGCATTATATTCAATGGATTTCTGCGATACCAAGAGAGAGGTTCTTCCTATATGTTGCTAAGCTCTTTGGATAGTCAGATTTCTCTCTCTCTCTCTCTCTCTCTCTCTCTCTCTCTCTCTCTCTCTCCCCCCTCTCTCTTGTTTAAACCTTGAGATTTGCAAAGCTTAAAACCAAAGCCCACCGTAAACTAAAATCAGGCTCTCATCTTTTATAGCACCCGAACACTGCAGAGAAGTACTTTAGGAGTGCTAAAAGCGAAATCCTAGTCAGCTCTTGAATTCTGAAGAATGTGCACATCTTCACTTCCAAATGAGTGATGAAGGCCAGTCAAGACAGCCTCACAATAGAATCAATTAGCTCAGTCAGCCAGGGCAGAAATTAATGGCTAGAACTTCTTTTTCTGTCTCTATTGTCCCTTGCTTTTATGATTGCGGGTTCATTTAACAGCGTTCAGGGTGAATGAAGAGAAAAGAATTGTAGCATACAAAGAACACACTTCAAAGCAGAGTTAGCCAACACGGTGCTCTCCAGATGGAATTGGACTACAACTCCCATCATGCTTGGCCATATAGGCCATGCTGGCCAGGACTGATGGGAATTGATGTACCAACAATATTGGCTGGGTAGGTAGCCTATGGCCTTTCAGATGTTGGTGCGCTCCCAACTCCCATCCTCCTTAGCCACCATAGCCAATTGCCATGGATGATGGGAGTTGTAGTCTAGCAACATCTGGAGGGCAATGTGTTCCCCACCTGTGCTTTGAACTATGTTCCATTGAAACAAGCTGACTTCCTAACCTGTGTTTTGAAGCCGGCTTACTTCAGCTAAGCATAGCAAAGACTAACCACAGTTTGCCCACGTTCAGACGTAATGTTAAGCTGTGGTTTGTCTCAAGCTTCTGAACTACTCTCAGCTAAACCGGAAGAGATGTGGGAAGGGAGACATGTAAGCTTTGTGGACCCAGTAAGAAGCAGCTGTTTATTCCTGAGCCCAAACCAAGCCAAAGTATGTTTGCAATGACTGTGTGTGTGTGTGTGTGTGTGTGTGTGTGTACCAATGGTTGCTGTGGCTTTTCCTGATTAGTATAAACGTTTGTGTATGTGTCACCGCGTGCTACTTTGCAATGTCCAAAGAAGCTGTGAGTGGATAGCTGAGCCTTCCTCTTGTTTTGGCATGTGGCCGGTTTAATGAGTCTTTAGATTCCTGTACTATTTTCACTTGTGTGAAGGCATCCCCGGGTACTTCCTGCTGCAAGCAGTGCCTGATTGTGACAGCTACCAAACATGCAGGAATTAAAAAAGTCAGTTCGGCGGAAGCGTAGTGCTATGTGTGGAATATTGCTCAGCATGTAACATTTAAAACAATGGACTGCTCAAGGCAGCGTCTGTCATAGATGTTGCATTCATGCTAATGCAATTTTTATGTGGGTCGTAGGATGGCACTGCTGCAGTCATCCAGATCCCCCACCCTCAGGTTGCTCCCAGGTAACCTGTTTATTTAGCCTTCATCCTCATTTTTCCCTGCTGTTTAATGAGCATCCATTCAGGTTTGTTTGTTTGTGGCACTGCATCAAAGCAAATGCTATTCCACCCATTCCACGGCATTTTCCTGTCACTTTCCTTATTGCAGAAAGTCTGCTGTTTGGGGGAAGTGGATTTGTTGTGCAAGAGCTCCAAATCAGTGCTAATTGTGCAATCTGAATTTACCGGTCTGTGATTGAATCCCACCTGAAAATAGTGACACTCTGGAAGTGCCCTGAGTATCGGCAACGTTCTGGGGTACAGGAATTGGTATCTCAATAGATACACTCATGAAAATTGATTGGCATAATTTGCAGACCGTTTCATCCTTGGCCAAAATAATGCCCTCTCGTTCAGTGCTTTTAGTGTAGGGTGTTGTGAAAAGGGTATTAAAATGTGCTAACTGTGCTTTAAAAAAAAGAAATGGCACCCAAAGAGCAGATTGGACAAGTTCTTCTTTCTCGCCCTTAAAATGTGATGTCTCACTCTTCTTATTTAAAAATAAAATAAAAATCTTTAAACGCCTAGGAATAGCACACTCATTGCTTCTGAATTGCCTCCTTTTCCTTGTTCTCTGAATTTTATTTATTTTAGAGATTTACACTCTGCAGTTCAAGTACTTCTTAGGGTGAAATGACTTTGAGGAAGCCCAACCATATATTTATTCAGTAGAGGCCACAGCTCTAGTAACGAACTTGAACCAATGCACATAGCTGCCATCAAGTGCATGCACAGTATATGGACCTATGTGCCACATCCTTGGACTTCCTGTCTATCTACTGATTTGCAGAGTTTTCAGAGTTGATGTAAACTGGGCCTCAACACGATCCCTGTATGTCCAGGTGGTGCCTGTCTCTTGAGCCACGTTGGTTCTCAGTAGAGTTATGATTGTGGAAATAGACTCCCTCCAATGCAGAATAATGCTTTTGAATTCTGGTGCTGGAGGAGACTCTTGAGAGTCCCATGGACTGCAAGAAGATCAAACCTATCCATTCTTAAGGAAATCAGCCCTGAGTGCTCACTGGATGGACAGATCCTGAAGCTGAGGTTCCAGTACTTTGGCCACCTCATGAGAAGAGAAGATTCCCTGGAAAAGACCCTGATGTTGGGAAAGATTGAGGGCACAAGAAGGGACGACAGAGGACGAGATGGTTGGACAGTGTTCTCGAAGCTACAAACATGAGTCTGACCAAACTGCAGGAGGCAGTGGAAGACAGCCTGGCGTGCTCTGGTCCATGGGGTCACGAAGAGTCGGACACGACTAAACAACAACAAAATGCAGAATTGATTGTGCGGCAGTCTGTTTCACAATGACTTCCCTTCACACAAATTACCCAGTGCGCAAGGGATGGTGCACATGCGCCCATGCGCTCTACATGTGACTACCATCAGGTGTGGGACAGTATATCTTCACAAGTCATTTACTTCAAAAGCTACAGATACCATGTTTCATTCATACAAAACATGAAATGCGCCCTGCTGGGCCAGTTTATCTAGTCCAGTGTTTTGTTTGCTACAGTGCCCAGCCAGATGTCTCTGGGAAGCTCCAAAAGAGAGATAATCAGGTTTATGATCAAAGCCCAAGGAGCACTTTTGCTGGTTATCTTCAGCCCTGCTCTGGATCCAGTTGTGCAGTATTCTTCTTCCCTTATTTGGCAAAGTGTGCTCCACATTTCCTCTTACAGCTGTCCTTTTAATGCCACTGCTACTGTAATTTTTTTTTTTAATGGCCCACAATTTGCAAACATACTAATTTAACCTGAGAGTAGCGGAAAATATTATTGTTTTGCTGTTTTGTTTTACTTATTTGCTTGTTTTTATCCTGTATTTTATTCTGTGAACCACCCTGAAATCCTACGATGAAGGGCAGTACAGTGGTACCTCTGGTTACGTACTTAATTCGTTCCGGAGGTCTGTTCTTAACTGAAACTGTTCTTAACCTGAAGCAACGCTTTAACTAATGGGGCCTCCTGCTGCCGCCATGCCACCAGAGCATGATTTCTGTTCTCATCCTGAAGCAAAGTTCTTAACCTGAGGCACTATTTCTGGGTTAGCGGAGTCTGTAACCTGAAGTGTATGTCACCTGAAGCGTATGTAACCCGAGATACCACTGTACCGGGTATATAAATCTAATGAATAAAATATTTTATATGGTGCACACAGCTCTTTGCTAAGTGGTGCTGTCAGCATCTGCTTCTGAAATCCCCCACTACGCTGTGCCTCTCTCCTCCCCTTGGCTGTTGCATCCATGAATGAGAACCAATAGCTGGGATGCAAGGCCAGGTGTGTCCTGAATCTGGGAGGAAACTGAGAGCTACAGTGTAAGAACATAAGAACCCTGCTTGATTCTACCAAAGGCCCAGCTAGCTCAGCAGCCCGTTTCCCACAGTTGCCAACCAGATGCCAAAGGAAAGCTCACACACAACATGAGCACAACAGCCCTTTCCCACTCCTGTTCCCCTGCAACTGAAGTTCAGAGCACTCTTCAGGTGCCAGACGCATTTAGCACGTAGCTGTCAATCACTTGCGACCAAGTAAAGATGCTTGGGTGTCAGGATGGTGCCTGACATCTCCACCATCTGGAGGTGCATGTCTGGGAATCTTTGGACCTTGACTGTTTTCACACACTAATACCCCATCCTGCAGAATTCTGTATTTTATCCGCACAATCAGAATGAATTTCAGGAACCAAAATGCTTTTTCTGTGCAGCTTAAGCCAGGACCAGGAGCAGTCACCATTAAGAAAAAGAATTAGGCATAGCCCAATATTTATGTGGACTGTCCCTTTTAAGTTGTCAGAGGTCTTAACCCAGCTCAGATGTTAAACTGAGAATCATTCACAGCCAGTCCATCGTTTGAAAAATAAGACTTCAGAGCCATCTTGCCCCAAAGGGCGACTTTGGTGACTGTAACTTTGGTTTAAGGAGCCATTTGGTGCCTAGCTCATATATCCGAGTTTCTAACACTGGTTCAGAGGTGCACTGGCACTGATCTGGAGGTAGGATGCAGCCATGATGACGTGTAGCTGTTGGCAGGCTTCTCCTCCATGAATTTCTCTAACATGCTTTCAGATGCATATAAATCTTGTTGTCTTGTCTGCATATTGTGCTATTCAGCTTTGTTGGGTGACCCTCAGTTCTATTATCAGAAGAAGAAAGGGAGAAAAACTTCTCTATCCATTGCATTGTAGTCAGCCTGGCTAAGCTACGCCAGATCAACATTTTACTTAACTACCCCTGCTTTCTCTTTCTTTCTGATGCCCCATTCCACTTTTATAGCTTTCCTTTCAGTTTCTACCAATGGGCATTCAAGGCTGCACTTTCCTGCACATCCTCTTCCCCATCCTTCAGTGAAGGATGTCACAGAGCTGTAACTCTGAAAGGTATGGTCGGTGAAGTCCTATGGTAAGCCTGGTGGTCAGCAAAAGAGGTTCAAAGACTCTCTCAAGGCAAATCTTTAAAAATGTAGTTTAAACACCGACAACTGGGAAACACAGGTCTGCGAGCACTCCAGTTGGAGAACAGTCTTTACCAAAGGTGTCATGGGCTTTGAAGACGCTCAAACTCAGGACGAAACGGAGAAACGTGCTAAGAGCTTGATCAACTCCTGCCCGGAAACGTATTTCTCCACTGTGGAAGGACGTGTGGATCCAGAATCACTTATGGACTCACTTTTAAAACTGTGTTTATGCAAGACAATCTTTCTCAGCTACAAGTGATCGCCAAAGAAGAAGAAGGTACAGCAAGGTTGCCAGGTTGGCCAATAAGGGGAGCTCTCAAACTCCTATACAGGTGAACTGTAGGCAAATGTAGTCTTACAGTTCCCAAGTGCAAATTGTGCTCCTTGTTTTAACCCACCTGGGTAGGCAAAGTTGGGAGAAAGGAAGTGGCATGTGGTGGTGCTTTTAACACTCTTTTAATTTTTTTTTAAAAGCACAGAATGTGCAAAAGCTGCACAGAGGCAGTGAATGGATTGCAGAGCAGATGTGGCGAGAACATAAAAGACCTAAGAATATCATTTTCCCATACTAGATCTGTGTCTGCATTTTTAGCGGAATGCCCACAGTGACTCTGGCTTTGTGATTTATGCTGCAGCACATTATAACGGTATATTTTTGGCTACCTCGACTATGTTTCGCGTCCACAGAGTTATTCACATTTTGTCCTTATAAGGAGTAATGATTCATAAACAGAGGAATTGGGAGCTATTTTATACTGGAACTTTTAAATATCTTCTTAGGAAAATCCTACTCTCTTATGTATTTCCTAAGGATGTTACCACATCACTTTGCTTGTTATTTGGGTGGAAATGTATGTTGTTGTTTTTATTGCCATGTCGCTCTGAATTTCCCTGATCCTTATCTGTCCTGGACCAGGCCGCAGGGCAGGAGTTGTGCCTCCACAACTAGACTCTATCATAACAGTAATTTGATACTAGAGAGATTCACCTCTGTTGACTGAGTGGTGGCTGTTCTCAACAATGGTGGAAAGATGGGGGGAAACCTGGGACTCACTGTCCTCTGCTATTGTTTGCTTTGGGCTACTCTCTCTCTCTCTCTCTCTCTCTCTCTCTCTCTCTCTTAGGTCTTGGAGGAGGAAAAAGTTAAGTGAGGTCTTTCAGCCTTTCTTAGCTTCATTTGTTAAATATTTGAAGCTACAATAGGGCTAGCTTCTACATCAGGGCTAGAAAATTGTGACTCGCATCATCCCTGACCAGGGCTGATGGGAACTGGAAGCCAACTGGGAACTGGAAGCCAACAACCTCTGGAAGGCACTAGGGCTGAGCCATGTATTGTCCGAAACCGGTTTGAAGTCCCTATCGTGATGTCGGTTTCATAATTTTTGACCTGGCAATATATCACAAATCATGGTGTGTGGGTGTGCAATGCAAAAATCACAATGTGGGGAAAACCGTGAAGCCAACCAATGCTTTTATTGATTTCTGTAGTCCCTGTTAATTCTGCCAACTCCTCGTGCAGGGGGCAGTGAATCGAAAGAGCAGGCACTGGCAAAAATTGCAATGCAGGGAAAACCGTGAAACCAATCAATGCCTCAAGGTAGCTCCATCTAGACATTGTGATGTATTGGTATCACAGGGTTTAGCTGGTGGTATCTCACAGTGTTGAAAACCAGGTATCATCCTAGAAGGTGCACAGGTTCCCCATTAGTGCCTTGCATTAATGCCTTCCTTTCTATATGTGTCTTTTTTATGCTTAAAAGAAAACAATTCAAAATTCTGCTCCCACATGAATCAATTCTGTGCCAGCAAATGCGCAGTTATGTTACTTGTAGACGTTATTATGCAAATGGTGTTGGAGCAGGGACTTTTACTAAGTATCTCTGTGGAGCACTGAAACTCCACCCCACAACCATCTGGAGTCCTCCAGTTGCTGGGATTAGCTAGGCATTGTTTAGATTCTTTCAAGTCTGTCTCTGCAGCCATACAGGCTCGTGCTATTTGAAAATGAATGCTGAGCTTCTCAGGAACCTGAATGCTGTGCCTAGTACTTACATTCCATGCTTTTTCTACACCTCTACAGAACCACAGGATATGCTCAGAACTGGAATGCGTGTTTGGCAGCTGCTTCTTATTTAGAAACATGCCAAAGCGCTAGGCTGAAATACGTTCCTTGGTTCCTCACATCTCCTCTATTAATCTTTCTCTCCTGTGTGCTTTCGCTGAAATATATGCATATAAATCGGTTCAGGAAACATGCCTCTTCCTCTTCATGCTGTGCCTGTCATGGTGCTTTGCCTTAGATATTTTTTTGTACTGGGACATAAAGTCTCAACCCCACACCTCCAACTTAACTACTTTATCAGTAGGCTTCCAAGACTCTTCCTGAGTGTCAGCTGTGTTGTAAGTCAGCGTGGTGGCCAAGTGAATTATGGATAGCTTTTTCTTTTTTCTTTAAGTTCATAAAACTATAGATGGGAGAGTCAGGAAAATGGTTTCTCACTCCTGAAACCCGCTCCACTGCTGGCATGTAATATTTGGACTTGCAACAGCACGGTCGCATTGTGCCGTGTATTCCCCATGCTGTATATTTCTTTGGAAATTTGCTTTTCTGAGCTCTCTGTAGTTGAACTGACCCAGTACAATTGAGCTTACAGACGTTTCAGAAACAAGACAGCTGGTACAAACCTACTGGCATATGCTTCCTGCCAACGCTTCCTCATTTGCCTTCAGCCCATGTTTGGTAGACCTGTCTCAGAGTGCAGAAGGAGCTGGATTTTAGTTCTGGAGCTTTCGGGGCGAATGCAGTCCAAACAAAGTATAGCACACCCTCAAGGGGCAAGGGGTGTGTGCAACTGGCTAATGGATGGACTTGGACTTACCCAAGTGACAGATCACAGGTTGGCCCAACACCAGGGTGTTTGCGTTGTTGTTTGTTGATGTTGAAAGAAAGGTTAAAGCCTTAAAATGTCTTATCCAAGGAGTTTCCTGAGCAGCAGCCATAAAGTAAGAAAATGTGGTGGTCAGGTAAAGTAGAATCAGAAACCTGAAGCCAAAGAACTGGCTAGGTTAGTTCGGAACAGGGTTTGTGCTTCAGTGTTCAACTCCTTTCCTCTGCCTTTTGTCCCTCGTGGCCGTTTAGGATTCCGTGTCACAAAGCTGAAGTATCAATGTAAAAAGGTAAAGGGACCCCCTGACCGTTAGGTCCAGTCGTGACCGACTCTGGGGTTGCGGCGCTCATCTCGCTTTATTGGCCGAGGGAGCCGGCGTTTGTCCACAGACAGCTTCCGGGTCATGTGGCCAGCATGACTATGCTGCTTCTGGCGAACCAGAGCAGCGCACGGAAACGCCGTTTACCTTCCCGCCAGAGCGGTACCTATTTATCTACTTGCACTTTGACATGCTTTCGAATTGCTGGATGCCTCAACTGGCAGAGTTCTTGCTTCTGTGCAACTCTCCAAATGCGCAGGAGGCCTCCCAAGGTCTAGATATGGTGTCTGTATGCCACTTGGGTTCCCACGTCTACATTTTTCAAATGTGTTCCTTACATAGTCTCTTTTTCCTGCTTTGCTCCACCTTTCATGCAGCTACTCTGCCTGTGGGCATTCTGTGCTTTAGGTTCTTTCTCTCTGAGACCTCTCCCAACATTCTAGCTCTTTAGCTACCTTTCCCCCATTTCTTACTTCCATAGTGCCTGTGTGATTTTTTTTTTATTATTATTAATATAAATTCTCATTTTAAAAAAACACATATAACAAAAGTTTTCAATACGCATCACTTGGTCCGTTACCTTCTGTAGCAGACATAACAGTTTTATTCCCAAACTGACAAGCGGCCCTCCTCACAGAAGTTGGACTTTGAACATTTCCGATGTGCTTCCTTCCTTGGGTATTGGTGTGTCTGTGAATCAGTTGGTGTTAGAGGCTTCACTGCCACAAGCACAACACAACACAGATGGAAGTTTGCCCATGTAATAAGTAGTAGTCTCTCAGGAGCTTTTGCCAGCTAGGCTATACTATTTCAATGCATTTCTTGTAAACATTTCTTTGCCAGGATTGAAAGGAAATACACCACCAGATACTGGAAAGAAGTGAAAGTCGGAGATTTCATCCAGCTGCGTTGTAATGAAATAATCCCTGCTGATATCTTGCTGCTTTCTTCGAGTGACCCCGATGGGCTGTGCCACATTGAAACCGCTAATCTGGATGGGGAGACCAACTTGAAGCAGAGACAAGTTGTAAGAGGATTTTTAGAGCTGGTAAGTTTACATATATTTTATATTGCTCTTTAACTGGTTATTGGTTGTGGTTTTTTTAAAATGTTGCATTGCTGTTCTTTTTAAACTGTGCACTGCTTGGAGATTTTTGACATACAGTGGTACCTCGGGTTACATACGCTTCAGGTTACATACACTTCAGGTTACAGACTCCGCTAACCCAGAAATATTACCTCAGGTTAAGAAATTTGCTTCAGGATGAGAACAGAAATTGCGTGGCAGCAGCGGAAGGCCCCATTAGCTAAAGTGGTGCTTCAGGTTAAGAACAGTTTCAGGTTAAGAACGGAGTTCTTAACCCGAGGTACCACTGTATTAAGTGGTGTAGAAACGCTTTTTAATGAAAATAATGTTTAATTTCATTCAGTGCCTTAAAATAAATGCTGCTTGTCAGTTGCTGGAAACCACAGGAGGGAAAAGTGTGTTCTTGTGCTTGAATCCTGCCTTCTTGTGAGAACAGGAAGTTGGACTGGATAGGCCATTGGCCCCATCTAGCTGGCTATTCTTTCATTCTTGCCTTCTCTGGGTCCGGTGTTACAGAGCAAGAACTACTTGTTCCAGCAACTCCCATCAGCCCCAAACATAAGAGCTTGCTGGATCATGCCAATGACCCACCTGGTCCAACCCCCTGTTGCCACAGTACAGGCATAGGCAAACTGGCCCTCCAGATGTTTGGGACTACAATTCCCATCATCCCTAGCTAACAGGACCAGTGGTCCGGGATGATGGGGGTTGTAGTCCCGAACACCTGGAGGGCTGGAGTTTGCCTATGCCTGCCATAGTAGCTAGCGAGATGCCCACAAGAAGCCAGAAAGCAAGACCTGAGCGCAATAGCACTCAGTCCACTAAAGAGCCACAGATTCCCCATCCTGGATTTAGACCATCCTGACATGCAGAAGAAGAAGAAGAAGAAGAAGAAGAAGAAGAAGAAGAAGAAGCAACAGCAGCGGCATTTGGATTTGATATCCCACTTTATCACTATCCTAAGGAGGTCTCTAAGTGGCTAACAATCTCCTTTCCCTTCCTCCCCCACAACAAACACTCTGTAAGGCTGAGAGACTTCAGAGAAGTGTGACTAGCTCAAGGTCATCCAGCAGCTGCGTGTGGAGGAGCGGGGACGCGAACCTGATTCACCCAATTACGAGTCCCCCGCTCTTAAGCATGACATCCCGCTGGGTCTACAGGGCAATACTATTCATGTCTATTCAGAAGTAAGTCTCATTGAGTGGCATGGGACTTCTAAGCTAGCGTGCATAGGTTGTCTTCATGTGCTGCCAAGGCAGCATGCACAAAACACACACACCCATGGCATTAACGTGGGCTTAAGGCATTGAGAAATCTTGACAGTCCCTATAAACAACGCCTGAGAGTCTCGTCCAAGCATTAAAAACGACTCCACCTTGCTTTCATGGATTTATGCCCATTTCTTGTGACAAAGCCTCCAAGGTTTCTGTTTGTTTTGGTTGATAAAATATTCACTTTGTAGGGATTGTGGGGCTCTGAGGTCTCCTGAAAGCTGGAATATGAAATCCCACCATTGAGCTACATGGAGGCATGCAGATATTGCATATCTGTGGCCGTGTTCAGGTCTCTTTTTTGCGGATCAGGACCACAGCTCAAAGAAAACAGAACTGCAGATTCAAAGAATTGTAGAGTTGGAAGGGACCCAAGGGTCATCTAGCCCAACCCCCTGCAATGCAGGAATCTCAGCTAAAGCACCCATGACAGATGGCCACCCAACCTCTGCTTGAAAACCTCCAAGGAAGGAGTTGTCCACCACCTCTCGTGGCAGCCTGTTCCACTGTTGATCAGCTTTTACTGTCAGAACGTTTTTCTGTATGTTTAGTCGGAAATTCCTTTCTTGTATCTTGAAGCCATTAGTCCGAGTCTTACCCTCCAGACTAGCATTCGAAAATCCCATTGTTCTAGGCGCATTTTGCGACAGGGAATTTCATCAGCGTGAGCAGTCTCTGAGCTCTGGGCGCAGTACAGCACCTAAGATTTCGGATTAAAACTGCAGAGTGGAAGGAGGAGATTTTTCTGCCTCCCCACTTCCAGCTACTCTCTGAAGACTGGAGAAGAGACCCTCTTAAGACTATTAGGAGGGTGGGCAAGAGAAGGACTAGACCATGTGAAAAATGAACATAATGTTTTAGATGCAGTTCATTCATTTTCAGCTTTGAATGCTTGTTATTAAAAAAAAAAGTGCCTAGACATTCTGTTGTTGCTCCCATAACCTAGGATAAAGGTGTCATTTAGCTCCTAGCTTCTGTATCTCAGTTTTTAACAGTCCTCCAGAGCAGGAGAAAACAAGCTTATTCCCTCTTCCACGTGACAGACCATTGAAGATGGCTATCATATCTCCTCTCAGTCTCCTCTTTTTCTTAACAAGAGGTCAGAAGCTTTCCACGGGAGCACATTAGATCAGCAGTTGAATATCGGGAAAGGGCTGTTACGCTGCTTATGTGGCCACAACTTGCTTTGGCGAACATCACAGACCTGGGAATGTTGTTTCACGAGGAAACAAAAGAATCTATTATGCTGCATCCTATAGCAGTCATGTTTGGTCACATGGCCTATCACAAGTCAAGGGGCAGCGCGGTTTTTAGAAGAACCCCCCATATCAAGAGTTTGTCACAGGGCTCCTGCATTCATTGCACTCGAAGGGCAACAGCTCAAGTGCTTAGAAAACTATTAAACAGTTAGCCCTTGTCTCTAATGTTTTCAAGAGAGAGATGACCCTTCAATCAGGTTAATAAGCACTTCCGAGAGTCACTGGAGCTTACAGGTCTGAGCAGGGAATGCAGTACATATTAACGTATTTGGCCAAGCAGTTATAAATATTAAAACTTTCAGTTGTATCTAGAATTACATAGATGCAGTCGGATTGATTCGCAAGAACACAGCCAGCCAGAGGGAGCATCTCACTCTCCTCACCTTCCTGCCACTTGGAAGGCAGCAAACAGCAATCTCACTGACCCCTGGAGTTGTGAACACTGTTCATTACATCTTTCCAGGTCATATATTCTGAAACCGTTATTGTGATGTAGACTTGAAACCGGTTTTGGACGAGGCATTGATACATTGCCCAGCTCTATTTCATATAATAGAAGGGGAAGAAATGGAGGCAGTGAGAGATTTTACTTTCTTGGGCTCCATGATCACTGCAGATGGTGACAGCAGTCACGAAATTAAAAGACGCCTGCTTCTTGGGAGAAAAGCAATGACAAACCTAGACAGCATCTTAAAAAGCAGAGACCTCACCTTGCCAACAAAGGTCCATATAGTTAAAGCTATGGTTTTCCCAGTAGTGATGTATGGAAGTGAGAGCTGATCACCAAAGAATTGATGCTTTTGAATTCTGGTGCTGGAGGAGACTCTTGAGAGTCCCATGGACTGCAAGAAGATCAAACCTCTCCATTCTTAAGGAAATCAGCCCTGAGTGCTCACTGGAAGGACAGATCATGAAGCTGAGGCTCCAATACTTTGGCCACCTCATGAGAAGAGAAGACTCCCTGGAAAAGACCCTGATGTTGGGAAAGATGGAGGGCACAAGGAGAAGGGGACGACAGAGGACGAGATGGTTGGACAGTGTTCTCGAAGCTACAAACATGAGTCTGACCAAACTGCGGGAGGCAGTGGAAGACAGGAGTGCCTGGCATGCTCTGGTCCATGGGGTCACGAAGAGTCGGACACGACTAAACGACTAAACAACAACAAGGGTCCATACTGGCAGTAAGTAATTGGGCTGCCTCAACACTGTCATTCTACCAAGTGTCAACGTCACCCTTATTGCTAGTTTTGTCTTGTTCAGAATTGGCCTCCCTCTGGCTGAGGATTTTTCATACAGCAAACCAATTTCACACATGCGCATACACACACAAGTCTGTGGAGCTTAAGGATTTACTAAAGCCCAAAATCTGAAGAAGTACATCACCTAATCAGCAGCGCCCTTACTGGCAGCCTGAGATTATGGTCTATCTTCTAAATAGATATTTATTGTTCCGCAAGCTTACATAGTCTAAACGCAATGAATAAATGCATTTAAAAAGAGAGAGAGAGAGAGAGAGAGAGAGAGAGATCCAGCAGAGAGTGTGAAGCCTTCCTGCAAATTGCCAGTGTCATAACATGTATAGAAAAGCTGAGTATTGGGTAGAATGAGCGGTATTCAACAAAGTTTTACTCAAAAGACCCACTGACATTAATGAACATGTCTGGGTTAGGCCTTTGGCTGATGAATATTCCGCAGCCTTTTAAATGTGTCTGTGGGATGCGGGTGTGTGTCATTGTTTTGCTGTTTTGTTTTAATTATTTACTTGTTTCTATACTGTGTTTTATTCTGTGAACCACCCTGAGATCTTATGATGAAGGGTGTTAAAACACATAATAAAAATATTAATAGGCCTTCTTTGAGTAAAACATAGCTAAACACCGTGCAGTACCTGTTATTTATTACAGAAGGAAAGGGTGCAGTTGTAAAGACAGTCATCTGTAATGCAGCCTTTGCCATTATACTGGACCACAGGTGCTGCTGGACTACAACTCCCATCACCCCTGACTATTGGCCGTGCTGGCTGGGGCTGATGGGAATTGTAGTCCAAAATATCTGGAAGGCACCAGACTGGCAAAAGCTGCTGTGATGCATCAGGGGTTTCATTAGGTGCTTGTGTAGGGATTATTTATTTTTTTGCAGAGTGTGTTGCTGTCTTCTTCGTCTTTACAAGTTCGCATGCTTATCTCCAGGAGCTGGCATAGCGTAGGAACTGAAAGCTACACTCCTAAGTATACTTACTTGGAAATGGGTCCCACTGGAATCAGTGGAAACTACTTACGAGTAAATATCATTAGGGTTGTGCTACAAGGTGGAATCCATGATCCAAGAAATCCTTGGGTTTGGGTATATATAGATATGGGATGCGGGTAGCGCTGTGGGTTAAACCACAGAGCCTAGGACTTGCCGATCAGAAGGTCGGCGGTTCGAATCCCCGCAACGGGGTGAGCTCCCGTTGCTTGGTCCCTGCTCCTGCCAACCTAGCAGTTCAAAAGCACGTCAAAGTGCAAATAGATAAATAGGTACTGCTTCGGCAGGAAGGTAAACGGCGTTTCCGTGCGCTGCTCTGGTTCGCCAGAAGCGGCTTAGTCATGCTGGCCACTCCAGCTCCCTTGGTCAGTAAAGCGAGATGAGCGCCGCAACCCCAGAGTCGGTCACAACTGGACCTAATGGTCAGGGGTCCCTTTACCTTTACCTTACAATAAAAGTAGTAAGTATAACCAATATAAATGCATGCAAAAATAGACAAATTAAAATGAAGATACAATGGGGAGGGAAACCTAAAAGCTAAGTCTTTGGTTCAAATCTCTTTGGAGGCACAAACTTAGGCAAGCAGCCCTTTCTCCTTGTGTCTCCTGTTTGTAATATAAAAAAGTGTAATAGTGACTTGAGTTAAAGGGCTGTTGTTAGGATTACTGAGATTATTCAAGTTCAGTGTTTTGAACAGTCAAAATGTGCTTTATGGGTTGGATCCAGACTTCAGTCCCACCAGTAGGAGCATCTCCCCACACTGTTGAGTATTATGAGGTGCTGGAGGTAGAACTGTGGGTGACACTGTGGTCCAAACCACTGAGCCTCTTAGGCTTGCCGATCAGAAGGTTGGTGGTTCGAATCCCCATGATGGGATGAGCTCCCGTTGCTCTGTCCCAGCTCCTGCCAACCTAGCAGTTCGAAAGCATGCCAGTGCAAGAAGATAAATAGGTACCACTGCGGCGGGAAGGTAAACGGTGTTTCTGGGCGCTCTGGTTTCCGTCACGGTGTTGCATTGCACCAGAAGCGGTTTAGTCATGACCCGGAAAGCTGTCTGTGGACAAACACCAGCTCCCTTGGCCTGAAGCAAGATAAGCGCTTAACCCTCCAGGCACCCTTTACCTTTATCCTTTACCTGCAGGAGGAGGGGGAAATTGGCAAAAGTCACATTCCCCCTTCCGCAGTGGGATCCCTCCCCTGGATCCTAAGCTGTCTGCAAATGGAAGGGGCCTGTCAACAGAAGATGATGTCTGGATCCAACCCATCAAATTAAAAACATCATAACCAGTGCTTTTTTTCAGAGGGTAATCAAGGGTACACAGTACCGACAACTCTTTCTGTTGTTAAAAAATGTGGCACTGACTGTAAAAACTTCATGGTGAGTACCAGCACCTGTTTTTCTAGGAAAAAAGCACCGATCATAACCCTGCTTGTGTGTGAATGCTTTTGTCGTGTACCCTGCTGAACGGTAAGCCACAGTCTGGTCACACTGTGAAACCTAGCATACAACCAATCATAATCATCATTCACAAAAACCAAATCAAGATGATGGGCCAATAATCAACCCAGTTTAAAAACCAGTCCCCAAGAGCTCAGGTCGGATGGCTTTGTTTGTTGTGAAGCAAATGTTGTGTTTTAATGAAAAATTCCTCATTTTTCTGCAAGGGCTGGTGAGTACAGAGAAGCCATAATAGTTCCTCACAGAGAGGAAGACTACAGTGGCGTGAGGAAAAACAGTTTTCCTTCAGTAATGTGAATCCATGCTTGTTTCTGGCCTGCCTTGATTTTATCGATTCATTTGTGGAATCCCTCGGATGCGATTGTTACAGTGCGCTGCTGGGATGCTAATAAATACAGTTTCTCTGTCAGAAACAGATCTAATCTTTTTTCTAGCGAAGTTTTCTGCCTGTAATTACATGTCCCTTGTTGATACTCAACCAATGAAAGTAGTCACTGATGCCAGGCACAGTTTTAATTTCATAAACTGTACTGCCAGTTCTCCAACCTCTCAGAAAATTCCATTTGAATATATAAATATTGTGTACAACTTCGCCTGCCTGGTAGGTTTGCAAATAAGAGACCACTCAAGGAAATTGGGGGAGGGGAGAGATATTATGTGCATAATTGCAGTTTAAAGATCTGATGTTCTGGAGTCCAGTCAATTTTTGAAGTGCTGTTGCTGGGGAGCTGACTTTACAGCTCTCTTTCCTTTCCTTTCCTTGCCAAGAATATTTTTTTTTGGGGGGGGGAGCCAAAGTTCCAACAAAACATAACAAAAAGAACCATAGTTAACAAATAGCCTTTATTGCAAGTTAGTTATGTAAGGAAATATTTAGAAATGGTTTAATTTAGCCTGAACAAAATCAGTTCTGTTTTAAAACTTTTTTAAAAAAAAAAAAGATTAAGAATATGAGGAGACACCCACAAGAGAGGAAAAAAAACTAATAAAATAGCCCCAGGATTTAGGGCCTATTTGCACATACAGTTGGCATATATTGAACCTGTATCACCTACACCCAACGTTAGGCTTCGCTAATAATAATAATAATAGTAGTAATAACAACAACAACAACAATAATAATAAATTTGTTTGTTTGTTTGTTTGTTTATACCCCTCCCATCTGGCTGGGTTTCCCTAGCCACTCTGGGCAGCTTCCAGCAAAATATTAATATTGGGGGGGGGGGAGCATTTGTTTGAAAGCACCGTTGTGGGGAAATCAGCTTTCCTAACAATGTAGCATGTGTCAAGGTGGGGGAACGGGGGACCTCAAACTGTGAAGTGGCCTGCAAGTATAGCCATTTGCAGACTGTTACTAGAGGGTTCCAAAACGGAGAGAGAAAGCATTGGGAATTCTTGTGCTTGGATCCAAAGGGGTTCGCTGAAGAGACACGGGCAAGAGAGATGCTATTTAAGAACCTTGTTCTGTGGAAGCACTGAACTGCACCACTGCACCTGCAGCCAGTTTTCATTCAAATAAACACAGACAGACACACACACACACACACACACATATATATATATATATGAGAAATGAGGGAGGTAAAGAGGACAGAGACGAATAACTAAACTTACTAAAGCTTGTTTCTATATTTTACTTATTTAATTACCCCATTCGTACCCCATTTTTCCTTCAAGAAGCTTGAGATAATGTAGGTGTTTCTCTCCGCCCTCATTTTAATCTCACAACAACCCTGTGAGGTAGGTTAGGCTAAGAGATAGTGACTGCTAAGTGCAGTACAGGGGTGCCAACTTGAATAAAATAATGGGGAGCAGATAAGCCCTGCCTTGCATAATTGATCACATGACTCAATGCATGTACACCATTTGAATGGCAATGCCCATCAACCTGGTGGGGGGTGGCCCCCTCAAATATTTTATTGGGGGGGTCCCCAAGACCCCTCGGCCCCTAGGAGTTGGTGCCTATGGTGCAGCGTTTCTTAAACTTGGGTTTCCAGCTGTTTTGGGACTACAACTCCCATCGTTCCTAGCTAGCAGGACCAGTGGTCAGGAAAGTGATGGAAATCGTAGTTTCAAAACAGCTGGAGACCTAAGTTTGGGAAACACTGACCTAGTGGATGGCGATCAAAACTCAGGCTTCCTAGTTCACCAGTCTAACCCAGTTGCGAAAGGCCTGTGGCCCTCCAGATGTGTTAAGAGTCCAACAACATCTGGAAGACCACAGGTTTCCTGTGCCTGCCCTAGCCATTTCACCAAACCGCTTTGAATTTAGAAATTAATTAACAGGAGTATGTTCTTAGAAGAAGCTCATTACTGGGTTGCTAGAGCCTGATCTTCAAGAGACGAGCGTTCCTTAATTAAACAATTGGTTTTATTATAATCTGCTCAATATTATATGTGTGGAAATTATTCCTTTTCAGGAACTGCACTGACTAGTTCATCTTCGGAAACCGACTCAGGTCTGACTCAGACAGTTACAGCCCACAGGGTGTTCTCCCTGCGAAGGGAAAGTCTTAAGCACTGTGGAAATAAGTGAAATGAACAGTTGAATGTTCAGGGAACATGAGAACAAATTCTAATGAATAGCAGAAATTTGAAGAATGCAGACGAGATATTTATAGAGTAGAACAAGTTCAAAGACACTAATTTGGACCAGGTAGACTTTGAAGCAGTTATATGAGCGGAACCAAAATACAATAGTGTTCAATGTGACGTTTGCCTGAGTGGAGGGGCTTCGGTGAGATCAGAATGTTGCTTTGTTCGAGACCCTTCACATATTACAATGAAGGGGATATACTAGGGAGCAGGGCTGTACTCCTGGCCCCATCTTCAAGTGCCCGTGGGTCATGGTGGTTGTCTGCAAGGAAGAACCCAAGCACAAGCAACTGCCTAGGCCTAGGCTTCCAGGCAACCTTATTCTGAAGCTAGTGCTGTTAGGCGGCTAGATGTTCGCAGTTTTGATGTCCATGTTGAAGCGAAGGTGATGCGGCTTGTGTGGAGCCAAAACATTGCGCACCTGCCAGTGACGGGTGGCACCTAGGGACTCCTCAGGCAGAGGGGTCTGGTGGCATGCAGCCCCCCCCCCCCAATTTTGTATCACTGGATCAAGTTGAATGAATTAACAAACCGTTTTAGCTTAAGTAAATAAGCACTTAATTGCTACTGTTCTGAATTCTGTCCTGCTTTTACAGTGATACCTCAGGTTACATACACTTCAGGTTACATACACTTCAGGTTAAAGACTCCGCTAACCCAGAAATAGTGCTTCAGGTTAAGAACTTTGCTTCAGGATGAGAAAAGAAATTGTGTTCCGGTGGCGCGGCAGCAGCAGGAGGCCCCATTAGCTAAAGTGGTGCTTCAGGTTAAGAACAGTTTCAGGTTAAGTACTGACCTCCGGAACGAATTCAGTACTTAACCCAAGGTACCACTGTATCTTATATTGCGGGTCATGCAAATAACTGTTCCAAATAATGCTTTTTATAGGGTAGGGTAGGGTAGGGGGCTCTGAGAATGAATTTATAGAACCAAGGGAGCAGTGGTCTGAAGGAGCTAGAACAATATACACATTTTGCTCCCATTAGCCGGCTGTGGAGAGACAGAACTGGCACAAATTCAAACATATTTTCCCCACAGAAGCCTCTCCTAAATCAAATTTGTCCAAATATACACTTAGAGCTTGCCACTAGCTTGAAAAACTCTGCTGTGGGTCACCGGCAGGCCCTCCAACAGCCTTCAGAGAGAGGCCACGCGTTCTTGAACACTGTCAGCTCTTTAAATCCCAGTGAAGTCAGTGGGGTTTCAGCTGCACAGCATTGCCACAATAAGTTGGGTGTGCGTATGTGTATTTAAGAAAATACTGTGATATCTTTATTTTTATATACTGCAGAGAACTAGGGATGTAAATATTTTCCACCGGTATAGGTTAGAGTTTTCAAAACACTATAAATCATTCTTATGAAACCTGACTGGAGCAAGCAGGGAATAGATCAGCCCTGCCGCTCTTCCTGGCGTGGCTGACAAAATATTTCCAGCTCGCATAAAACATTCCATAAGCAATTACTGAGGGTGTGGCGGCCAGGCCAGCTGCCCTGTAATACTGAAAACACATGGGTCCATCTTTCGCGGGCTTAGGCAGAGAGAGCTGGAAACCTTTGCTGCGACTTGAATGCAAGAGGAGCTGGATAATGTTTCGCGCAGGGGTGGCCAACAGGGTGCCCTCCCAGCTTGCATGGCCAAGAGCAGAGGGCAAATGGGAGTCGCAACCCAAGATCTATAGGGCACTTGCTGCAGAAAAGAGAATGCAGGACTTAGGCACAACTTTCTGTATGACTTGCTGCCCTAAGGATTCGGCAGCCTGCTGTAAATACAGTCGTACCTTGGGAGTCGAACACAATCCGTTCTGGAAGTCCGTTTGACTTCCAAAACGTTCGGAAACCAAAGCACGGCTTCCGATTGACTGCAGGAACCTCCTGCAGTCAATCGGAAGCCACGGAAGCCCTGTTGGACGTTCGGCTTTCAAAAAGAGTCCGCAAACCGGAACACTCACTTCCGAGTTTCCAGCGTTCGGGTGCCAAAATGCTCGAGAATTAAGCTGTTCGAAAACCAAGGTACTACTGTACTGTAGTACTAATTGGGGTGGAGTGTGACTGGCAAGCAAGGCAAAGCCAAGCGGTTTTCTTTCCTCCCCCCCCCCCCCCATATTTTTTTATTGATTTTCAAACAATTTCACAAATTCCTTTCCATTTCAGTACAATATTCCTTTAACATTTTGACTTCCCATCCTTACTTCCATGACGTTTCTGTTCAAATCTACCTACTGCCATAAATGCAGTATTTTTTTCCTATGACATAGGGGTCAGCAAACTTTTTCAGCAGGGGGCTGGTCCACTGTCCCTCAGACCTTGTGAGGGGGCCGGACTATATTTTTTGGGTGGGGGTGGGGGAAATGAACGAATTCCTATGCCCCACAAATAATCCAGAGATGCATTTTAAATAAAAAAAACACATTCTACTCATGTAAAAACACTAGGCAGGCCCCACAAATAATCCAGAGATGCATTTTAAATAAAAGGACACATTCTACTCATGTAAAAACACACAGATTCCTGGACTGTCCGCAGGCCGGATTTAGAAGGTGATTGGGCCGCATCTGGCCGCTGGGCCTTAGTTTGCCTACCCATGACATATATCCTACATTACATTCCTTTACCGTCTCATTCCTTCGCTTATTTTTCAAGTCCTGCTTGTGATTTCATTCGACTGTAATCTTTTCTCACATAATCCGAAAAGGGTCTCCACTCTTCCACAAACATTTCTTCTTTTTTGGTCTCTTGTTTTTGCCATCAGTTGCATGTAGTCCAATAATTTCAAAGTCCATTCCTCTTTTGTTGGAACTTCTTTTTTCCCATTTATGTGTATACAGAATTCTGGCTGCGGTGGTAGCGTACATAAACAATTTAACCAACAAGAAGTTGTAGTACGTTGGGTGGAGACTTGCAACGGTCAGGAGTCCCCAGAAGGGGATTCCATGTATAAGATTATGCAGAGGCAGAGTCTGGGTCTATTTCATCTCGCCAGTTAAGAATGAAGGCACAAGGTGCTTACACTGACAAGGGGGTAAATGAGGATTTGAAGCTAGTGGTGGTCATATGTAAAATCTGTCCACCCCATCCCACTTTCATGCTGATGCTGAAGATCTGATTTGTGAACTTCATTCAATTCTGTGTGTGTGGCAACTTTGCAAATCCTGGTTGTGACTAGGGGTGGAAAGATCTGTCGATTTCAGTTCTCATAGTATCTCAGTTTTCCCCATTTTTAATTCAGCTCTCCACATTTTGCAGCAGTATTTGGATTTTTAAAAATCCAAAATTTGCACAAAATGTGCACGAAAATTTGTAAGCATTATAGTGAGAATTTTTCCTAACAAACACATTTTCATATGCAGTTGCAACTAATGGAATGTGTGCAACATGGGAGGGGTTTTTCTAGGAAAAGTTTCCTTGTTACTTTGTTGGATGTTGTTTACATAATCTCGTTATATTTATAGATCTGAAATGTTGCTTTTTGTATGTTATTATATTCGCTGTTTTGTTTTGCTGTGTTATTAGGAAATTCTTTTTGCACTGTTTGGTTTTGAAATGCCTTGTTTTCTTTGTTGTAAGCTGCTTTGAGCATTTATCTGTGTGTGGAAAAGCAGCATACACATAAAATGAATGAATGTACAATTTTTACAAGCAGTTTCCCATAATATAATGCATGTTTGTAGATTATTTTCACTGGCATCTTCATTTTTATGTGATTTTATTCCATTTTTTATATTGCATTTATAAGCATTTTTGTAAACGTTAATTGGAGAATTTCAAGATTTGGATATGTGCAGATTTTGAAGGGTAGCTGTGTTTTGGTTTTCATGTTTTGGAATGTGCACATTTGAGAGATTTAAATACGTACGGAATCAAATTTATACTCCATTCCTTGTTATGACTGTATGAAAACTAATGAGCTAGTAGATTCAAGAGCATCATTTCATTGTTACACAGAGAGGCCAAAAGCTCAAAAGCAAATTAGCAAAGAAAGTGAAATGTTCTTTTCACTCAAAATATTTCATTCATTTTGTGCCAAGGCAGATAGATGAAACAGGGTAGGTAAATATGTGATACCCACAACAAATCTGTTCTAGGGCCAGCATAAATTTTGTCAGAAACATCTGAACCTCCTTCCTTCTCCCCAGACTAGCTGTGTTTCCTATAGCGATTTGGAATGTGTCTGACACTTTACAGCAGCTCTCGCTCATCCCTGGAATAAACTTGTGAAGTAATTTGTTAAATAGTCCGATTTTACAGATGGCAATGGGTGTGACTTGCCCAAACCAAGAGGAAAAGAATTATGGTTTGGAGGAATCTGAACTTGGTTCCCCATCATAGTTCAAGTCTGATATTCTTCCTACTAGACCCACATTGTCACCTAGATCAGGCATCCCCAAACTCGGCCCTCCAGCTGTTTATGGACTACAACTCTGTAATGGTTCTAGGGGTTGCTCGTGCGTAAGCCGGTGCAAACACCTGGCTGGGTTGCCTGAGTGAACCTTTTCTGTCCGGACAGCCACTGACCCGTGGCTGTCCCAATCGCTGGCAGAATCCGTCAGTGGGCGTTTCTTAAACTTCTTCCAGCAAAGAAGCTCTTTGACGCCTAGTCTCCTCCTACTCTCTCTGCGCGAAAGCCTTCTGCGCAAGGAGGGCGTAGGCAGCGGAGGACCCCTACTCTCCCCACTGGTCCCCGGCAAGGAGTCATGGGACCGCCTCGCCGCTTCCCCCATCTGCCCCCCTTCTCCACTGGTGCTATGCTGATTCTCTTCCCCAGAAGATGGGCTGCCTCTCCCAATCCCGGGACGCTCTCTGGAATCCCTCTGGATTTTGCTCTCTCCCTCCGGCACTGATGGCAGTTCCCTAACAAACTCCCATGATCCCTAGCTAACAGGTCCAGAGGTCAGGGATGATGGGAATTGTAGTCCCAAAACCTCTGGAGGGCTGAGTTTGGGGATGCCTGACCTAGATCATAGCAGCTCTCACTATTTGGCCACACTGCATAACTATCACCATAGGAATCTTTCCATTGATATTCCAAAGTATCTCCAGGAAATCTAAATTCAATGCATTGTTACTTGGAGCGAAAATATGTCTGTCTTGCTGGTTGGCAGCACAGCTCTGCAAACTGCTGTGGGCACTTCTAGACTGTCCCCATTTTAGGGTGGCAAACGGGCCGGGTTCCACCCAACTTTAGGGAGGCCCAGTGTTTGTGTGTGTGAGTGATGTCATGCACGTGATACGTGTGTGATGTCATGTGATGGGAGGAGTCCCAACAGAGCCCACTATGGTCACAGGTAGGCCAGCCAGGGCCATGGGAAGGCCCGCCAGGGCCTGTCACAGTCTTAGGAAGGCTTGGTGGGGTCTGTCATAGCTGCATGTAGGCCCAGTGGAGCCTACCACAGGCTGCACAATATTGAGAGGGCCCGACCCCCTCCTTGTAAAATTGGGGGGTGCCCCCCTCCGCCTGTAAGGTGGGATTCAATCACACACCACCAAATTTAGGTTTCACATTCAAACTTGACTTGAAGGTCTTGTGCACCAAAAGCACTCCCACTTAAGATCAGATTATTATTATTATTATTTTGCGATAAAGAAAGTGTTGGGGAAATGTACTGGGAAGATGATATTGGTGCACCCAAGCGATCAGAATGAATGCTGAATGCACAGGACATCTGGAACGGAGCATTTGAGAATTTATTTTCACAGGTGTGGCAGAGGATTATTCTCTCTCTCTCTCTCTCTCTCTTTAAAGGAATTCCCAGTCCCACTGAGTTAACATTTATACATAATCCTATTTGCTTAGTGAAAAGAGAAAAAGTTAGCTTTGTACCTGTTTCATCTTGGTTGTAGGGGAGGGCGAAGGTTTTTTTAATCTCTATTACCGTGGAGGGCAAGGAAGTGCCTGAGTTAGCAGCAACTGTTTTATCTCATCTCAGCTTTTCGTTCAGCACTTTTTGTAAAGGGGGGGGGGGGCAAGTAATGTCTTAATACTTTTGACAAATGTTTAAGAGGAAACCCCTGAGAGAGCAGAGAGTCCTCCTTCCGAAGGCCAGTCTAATCAAACAGAAGGCTCATTGCGGTTGCTGAACTCAGCAAACAAGAGACTGATCCCGGCGCCAGATAGATATATTATGTTCGACGCCAGTTGTGAGCTTCGGAGGTGCTGCGCATCCTTTCTCCCAGGAACACATGCCAACAAAAGGGCGACTCTCTTATATACATATATATTTGTATCAGTGTGCTATCTAGAGACGAAGTCTTCCTTGCAAAAGAAAACTGTCAAGGCCCAAGGAAAGCAATTACATTGGGCTCACTTATCGGCATTGTAAAATGTTCTCTCTCTCTTTGCCGCGTAATTGTCATACATCAGCTCATCTGGGAACGAAAGGCCTTCAGTTCTGTTGATTACGTGGTTGTGATCTGTTATAAATTACGTTAAAATGCATCCACGAGGCCATCTGAGGGTGAGAGAATCCAATTACAGGGGGAGTCCAGGAAAGGGAGAAGGGAGCTCCCTCCCAAACGACTGAAATTGGATTTCCACCTTTCTTCAAGAAATGAAAGCTCTCTTTGCCTACCATTCAGATACAGAATGCTGACACTGTTTTGACAAGGGGGGTTCTTATTCATCAATGAGTGAGCAAGTACCTTAGCCAGTGCTTGCTGCTTTGCAAGCACAAATGCAACTTCGCACTGATCAGAGTGATGCTCTGCTTTGTTTGTCATCATACTTCAGCAAGCAGGAGCCTTGCCGTGTCAATGTTCTTGCGTTGACTGCATGCAAAAAAGGGGGGTGTTGCTAATAGGAATGTTTCCAAATAATTTGGGGGAGAATTATAAGCACCTAATTATACATAAGGGACGCGGGTGGCGCTGTGGGTTAAACCACAGAGCCTAGGTCTTGCCAATCAGAAGGTTGGCAGTTCGAATCCCCGCGACGAGGTGAGCTCCCGTTGCTCGGTCCCTGCTCCTGCCAACCTAGCAGTTCGAAAGCACGTCAAAGTGCAAGTAGATAAATAGGTACCGCTCCGGCGGGAAGGTAAACGGCGTTTCTGTGTGCTGTTCTGGTTCACCAGAAGCGGCTTAGTCATGCTGGTCACATGACCCGGAAGCTGTACGCCGGCTCCCTCGGCCAGTAAAGCAAGATGAGCGCCGCAACCCCAGAGTCGGCCACGACTGGACATAATGGTCAGGGGTCCCTTTACTTTTACCTAATTATACATCTATATCGCTATGCACAAGCACATACAGATGCATATCTATACACATACCTATCACTTTTATTTCCACCCTTCCTTCATGTAAGCTTGTTTCCGGCTGCTGCAAAGAGTAGGACACAAACCAGTCAATTCAAGTTACAAGAAAGGAGATTCCAGCTTAACGCCAGGAAGAACTTTCCGGCCGTAAGAACTGTTCGACAGTGGTACAGACTCCCTTGGGATGTGGTGGACTCTCCTTCATAGGAGGTTTTTAACCAGAAACTAGATGACCATCTGTCATGAATACTTTAGTTAGGATTCTTGTGGGGGTTGGACTAGATGACCCTCGAAGTTCCCTTCCAACTCTACAATTCTGTGATTCTGAGGAGCTCAGGCTGTTAACCAAAAAGTGCAAAGACATGGTGCAAATTACACCCAGGCGCAGTTCAAAAGACAACAGCTTGCTCTTTTTCAAGTCATTCAGAATACTTTGGACTCAGACAGGCACATGAACTTGTAAGATGCAGAAAATGATGCAGGAATTCAGGAAGAAACTGTATCCCTCCCCTCCGTCGGTATTGATGCGAGAAATACTATCAAATAGACACCCATGGTACTTGGGTAACGGCACCCACACAGCAATTATAAGGGATACCAAACTGACCAGATCTCTACTTTAAGTTTACGAACTTGATTTTTGTAGTTCAGCGGCATTCACAGTTCTCAAAATGTAGCAGTGTAGTTCTTGGCTGTTTGTCCATGTAAAAACACATACAGATTCAGTCTTGGAAGTGCATAAAACTATGTGTAAATCACCTTGAGATGATTTGCTTAGAAAGTGATTAATAAATTGATGATAATGGAATACAACCATAATAATATATGTTTTGTACTGTGTACAATACCAGTGTTGTTATTTATACATAGAATTATGCAGACAAAGCATGTGATATTCATCGTGCTTCATCACATGTAAAACTATGAGAAACTTGCAAAAAAAAATATGTACAGATTAATACCAGAAGACAACAGAATTGAACCATGAGTTAACAAATATACAAAGGAATCTTAGTCAGAAGACGGCTGTTTTGCAAGACCATCATTTGCAAGACCAAATAATGCCTTATCTATGGGAAATAGCATGTTTCCCCACATACCAAATGTTATGCTTTGGCCCTCTTGGAATTTTCTCTCAATAGAAGTGCAACCTTCAGAGTTACCATCAGAACTGTGGAACAAAGTTGAAAACAACTGAACATTTTCTGTGGGCAAACCTTCCGCCCGCCCGCCCCACCAGCGCACAGAAAGAAACCTGATTGTGCAGAAAGGCTCTTAATTAGCATGATTGCTACCGAAAGAATGGAGTATTTAAATCTCCATGTTGAAACAAAAGAGGTATTTGCTCTGCCGTGAAAGTCCAATGATAAAACCTTATAATAACGGGTAAGTGTTCGGGATATGCAGACGGTGCCAATGCCAGCTTGAGCCTAATTAGTTAGGGAATCAAGGAGAATTTTAAATGTTAATTAGGTAAGAAGCATCCTACTGTATGTGCCTAATTTACTGTACAGGATTAATTTATCTGAGCTAGCATGAAGCAATTAAGAAACCCTGATTATATATTCAGAAAGCTTGTATTAACATTCCCATAATTGACAACGTATTGATTTATATTCTTCCAGATTGCACTTTGTCTTTTTGCTTGAACTTGAAACCTGCCAGCGATAATCTTAAACGTTTTCAGCCTGCCTGGACATTTTTCAGAAACCAGAAATAATGGTGGCGGTTGTGTTTATTTTGAATGTGGCTTTACGGCAGGGAGTGAGCAGGATTGGGTACTTGTGGGTACGCGTTAGTGCTTCTACTGTATAATGTGCAAAGTAGCCACACAGGTTTTACTTCCTTGCTTACTCAGTCAAAGCTGGCGAAGGGGAACTACAACTGGAACATCTTCCTCCTGTCTCTTTCCATGGCGAATCCTTAAAAAAAATAATGCAGCCATATCACCGCTTATAAGGACAGAAGCAAATAAATGGTGAAGTTGTGTACCTTCTTGTCTGTAAAAAGTTGTGCTTTGCAGATCAGTTTCTTTTACAGCAGGTGTGCCAACCTCTTTCTTCCCTCTCCCCACCGGATGTTGCTGGACTACAGCTCTCATCATCCTTGACCGTCAGCCATGATGGCTGGTGGTTGATGGGAGTTGGAGTCTCAACAACATCAGAAAGAGCCACAGGTCCCATCTTTACTGGTTAATCCCAAACAGGTTGTTTATAGAATCAGTATGATATTTTATTGATAATTCACTTGCCTTTATTGTGATGGGTAATATGGGAAAGTGGTAAAGTGGTACCCTGGGCTACAGACGCTTCAGGTTACAGACTCCGCTAACCCAGAAATAGTACCTCAGGTTAAGAACTTTGCTTCAGGTTGAGAACAGAAATCGTGCGGTGGGAGCGGGAGGCCCCATTAGCTAAAGTGGTACCTCAGGTTAAGAACAGTTTCAGGTTAAGAACGGATCTCCAGAACGAATTAAGTTCTTAACCAGAGGTACCACTGTATAAATATCAGAGGATTATAATGAAGAGCAGCTATGCTGGATCAAACCAAAGGTTTATCTGGTCCAATAGGTGGGCAGATGGCATCGTCCCTAAAACAATTTGTGCATGTTAAACTTTTTGCTAACGGCTTGCATCTGTTATTTCCTTTGCTCCAGGACTCTGAATTTGACCCGTTGAAGTTTACTAGCCTAATTGAATGCGAGGAGCCGAATAACGACTTAAGCAGGTTTCGAGGCTTCATGTGAGTATATCCTTGCAATTTCATCCACAGTTAAGAACAGTCCTGCAGGTTTAGACTGCAATCTTCTGCACACTTACCTGGGAGTAAGGCCCGTCGAACTTAACTTCCGAGTAGACATGTATGGGCTTGCACTGTCAAACCTTTGCATAGTGAAGTTCGCGAGTCTTATGAATCGTTTATGGGAGGAGAGGGTTGTGATGGAAATGAATTTGACGGGGGTAGTGAACATGTGACTGATGGCGTGACTTTTGTTTTTTGCTACATCTTCGTACCCATCAGCGGCTCAGGAAAAAGCACAAAAGGGTACGAGTTGCATTTGGGGAAGGCTTAAAACTTGAAAGTGTTCCAGTAGTTGGTGGAAACGGAACCTGAGGCCGCTGGATGAATTAAACAAGAGCTACAGTGAGGGTGCTAAATTATGAAGCAAAGCCAAAACCATTTTGGGAAGATTTTTTTTAAAAAAAATACAAATGTACATGGAAAACCTGTTAAGAGGGGATTGCAACTCCTGTTCATCTGATTATCTGACATCAGCAGAGAGAATGGAGAAAAGCTGTTTAATTTCTTGGGTGAGGTTTAGCATCCATCTTTCCATAGACTATTTCAATCCTGTGTCAAAAAATCAGACCTCTGTGATATTCCTAACATTAGAGCAGCCATGCTGGATAAAATCAAGGCTCCCTCATGTCTAGCACCCTCTCTGCTCCCAGAGTTGCCACAGGAGACAGCTTCTTGCTTGGTTTTGAGCTATTGGAGTGGATAGTGGAGTTTATTTTTATTTATTTAAATGGGTTGGTTTATCTTTCCCAGGGGTTACTGGGGATTGAACCTGTGACTTTTTGTGTGGGAAGCAGTTGCTCTAACACTAAGTGATGGCCATTCTTTCTGAATATGTTTGATATGTTGTGAGTCAGCTCAAGCACGATCTTGTGGGGAGCAATTTTTGATAAAAAGTTTCCGTTCTTGGAATTTATTCTCCTCGACTCTCTGGGCAACTTTCTGCTTGCAAAACATATTGAATTCGGTGGCATTTGGTCACTTTCCCATCAGTACTTAACATTTTATTTACTTACTTATGGCGTTATAAAATTCTCTGGGCAGCTTACAATAAATAAGTAAAAGAATAATTGAAATACAGAGTAAGATAGGAAACGTATATCCCATGCCCATAGAATGTCCCACACAAAGTCTTGATCTCCATTCAGGATTAATTCAAGGGTTGTCTCTTCTTCACTCAGCTCAATTAATATTTCCAAGAGGTAGCCATTTATCATATTTAGAAGTTTCGTTTCTTTGTCATTGCCTAAACATAACTTTACCCACACAATGTGAGAGAAACAGAAGTTACCCGTTATTATAACACTTTCTGCTTCGTCTGCCTCTCCCGGTGCCTTTTTCCCATCTCAAAACCATCATCAGTTTTTGTCAGGGAAGATAGTATGACCCCGCTACTAAACTACATTTTGGCTCAGTATTTCCACCCACAGTGACTCTTATATCAGTTTTCCTAATTTATTGAACTCTTGCCTTCTTCGGCAGACCAAACCAAATCTTCCCCAATCAGCCCTTTACAATTCTTTCTATACAACCTATATTCCAAAATAACTGTATCCCACAGATTTCTGCTTTTCCTCTATCTTTCTGATAACATCCACGGTATGTCTCCACATTTTCTGTTTGTGTGCATTTTCGTCCCTGTGGCTTAGTTTTTTTAAAGCTGCTATCATTTGTTTCTGGCCTTGTTCATACGTCACAGTGAACCACAGATAACAGTTTACCAGTAGAATACAAACTGCATTATATAGTCACAGAAGTTTATCATGGCCACTTTGTTCCCCTCTAGTCATCCTGGGGGGAAAAGCAAGCTTGATCCCTGGCTTAGCCGCATATATGAACCAGGGATCCTGATTTGTTTCCCTCAAACCACAGTCTGAAACCAAGGTTTGTTCTTGGCTTACCAGGCCATGGTTTGTTCCCTCCATACACTAGTGGGAAAGGGACACGGGTGGGACTGTGGCCTAAACCACTGAGCCTCTGGGGTTGCCGGTCGAGTCGGATGGTCGGCGGTTTGAATCCCCGTGACGGAGTGCACTCCTGTTGCTCTGTCCCAGTTCGTACTAACCTAGCAGTTCAAAAGCACGCCAGTGCAAGTAGATAAATAGGTACCGCTGTGGTGGGAAGGTAAACAGCATTTCCATGTGCTCTGGTTTCCATCACGGTGTCCCGTTGCGCCAGAACTGGTTAAGTCATGCTGGCCACATGACCCAGAAAGCTGTCTGTGGACAAATGCTGGCTCCCTCGGCCTGAAAGCGAGATGAGCACCGCAACCCCATAGTCGCCTTTGACTGGACTTAACCATCCAGGGATCCTTTACCTTACCTTAGTAGTGGGAGGAGACAACAGCCTAGAAAGATGTATTCAGGGGATACCATTTGCTATGGTTTACTGTGATGTGTGAACTGTTCGATGTTTACCACTATTACTGCTTTGTAGACCTGAAACACTGATACCCTCACCCTTAGTCATACAGAACAGAATGTTCCTGTTTGCAGCATTTGTGATACTAAACCCTAGCAATCTGGTTCCACTGCATTCAAGTGACATTGTCTGTCTAGTACAGGTTTGTGTTGTTCCTAAATGTTTCCATTGCCCAGCAAATCCTTCCTAGAAACTCCATTGTCTCTTGCATGCAGATGGCTTTAAGAGCTTGGATTTTAATAACAACCTAGAATTTTTTTACCAGTGTGTCCCAACCACGTTTCCCAGTGTCGTCAAATTCTGGCCTGTGTCATAACCACTCACTCCTCCATCACGACTTGCTATTTAACAACCTACCTGTGTTTCTTTTGAACCTGGTAGGCCTGTCGCCACATGATCAAGGCATCCATCACAAACTCACCTGCTGTATCTTTTCAATGATTAAATCACTCGTTTCCAGAGCCCAAGCCGAGAAATGTAATTTCTCTACTGCTCAGTAAGGTTCCCTTCCATTTAAAATAATAATAATAATAATAATAATAATAATAATAATAATAATAATGCAACTGGCAATTGCAAAGTCAAATGAATGGTTTGGAAGCGATTGTGATCAGTTCCCCCATTTTATTGCTTTTTTCCTTTTCGCTTGTGTAACTTACCTAGCAAATAGCAGGTGTCATCCGTGTTGTCCTGTGATATCTGCCATCTCTGCACTCAGAAGCAGAGGCATAGGGGCAAACTGCAAACAGCGCCAGTCAAGCATTCGGGACAAAGGGGTCACAACCAGCAGCCTACCTCTTCTGTTCCGTTAGCCACGGTGAGATTTTAGGAAATGATATGTTTAGACTTCCATAAACATCATTTTGAGTCATAGGCGGTTCCTATGCCTGCCATGATCTCAAGGCTTTTCTTGTGCCCTGTAATCACTATGTCATATCAAATACCCATAGCAGACTATTAGGAACATAGGAAGCTGCCTTATACTGAGTCAGACAGTGGGGTCTTTCATAGACTGACTGCGTGTAGAGGAATGGTAGGAGGGACCTGCTGAGGACACCCCTCCAGGGGAACCCTCAGGGGAAGACAGCTCAGTGAGATAGCAAACATTAAAAACTTCCCTAAACAGGGCTGCCTTCAGATGTCTTCTAAAAGTCAGATAGTTGTTTATTTCCTTGACATCTGATGGGAGGGCGTTCCACAGGGCAGGCGCCACTACCGAGAAGGCCCTCAGCCTGGTTCCCTGTAACCTCACTTCTCACAATGAGGGAACCACTAGAAGGCCCTTGGAGCTGGACCTTAGTGTCCAGACTGAGTGATAGGGGTGGAGATGCTCCTTCAGGCATACTGGGCCAAGGCCGTTTAGGGCTTTAAAGGTCAGCACCAACACTTGGAATTGTGCTCAGAAACGTACTGGGAGTCAACGTAGATCCTTTAAGAACGATGCTATGGCAGCTGCTCCCAGTCACCAGTCTGGCAGCCGCATTCTGCATTAGTTGTCATTTCCTTCAAAGGTTGCCCCACGTAGAGCACGGCAGATGCCGTGCTATGGAGCTAGGAAGGGAAAGTCCGTGTCGGTCCACACGAGTGTCTCCTCCCACTCTGTTTTCTGTTTCAATCTTGGCAATTTCCGTTGCGAGCTACTTGGAGACAGGAACCTATCCTTTTAGCTGTTGTTATTTCTGTAAAGCTCCACAGATACTTAGAATAAAGAAAAACCATAAATACAACCACAGGGCTTTGGGTTCTTTGCAACCGGCAGGTTTATGAACTGCTACATTCAACACGAGTCGACTCATGAAACCCCATTCTGTGATGTATTGAGTTAGTCTCCCTAGCGTCAGAGTGCCTTTTATCATTTTGCCTAGTAGAGATGGTGATCGGGAAGGTATTGCCAGGCAGAAAGCATTAAAGTGCACAATAGCTGACTTACCCTATATGTCTACAGAAAGGATTACAATGAGATTGCGCAGCCTAGGACTTTGAGCACCCTGAAGGGCTATATAAATGCTTCATGATCTAGGCAATGATTAATAATAATAAGATGCACTGCAGTCCATTTCTGTATTATTTCACGTCCCAACTCCTTGTGATTCAGTGAGAAGAGTGCTGCACTGGGGTGTATGTTAGCCTCTCAGCCACACACTCAAATCACTTGCTCCATTCCAGTAAGAGTCACCAGTGTGCCTTTTAGTCCCAGGCATGGGGCTCACACAATACTAGTTGTTGAAATTGCTGCACACTAAGTGCTTAATGAGGGTGAAAGAGGAGAGTGCAAAATATGGTCTGACGCTCAACATCAAAAAAATGAAGATCATGGCCACTGGTCCCATCACCTCCTGGCAAATAGAGGGGAAGAAATGGAGGCAGTGAGAGACTCTACTTTCTTGGGCTCCATAATCACTGCAGATGGTGACAGCAGTCACGAAATTAAAAGACACCTGCTTCTTGGGAGAAAAGCAATGACAAACCTAGACAGCAACTTAAAAAGCAGAGACATCACCTTGCCGACAAAGGTCCGTATAGTTGAAGCTATGGTTTTCCCAGTAGTGATGTATGGAAGTGAGAGCTGGACCATAAAGAAGGCTGAGCGCCAAAGAATTGATGCTTTTGAATTATGGTGCTGGAGGAGACTCTTGAGAGTCTCATGGACTGCAAGAAGACCAAACCTATCCATTCTGAAGGAAATCAGCCCTGAGTGCTCACTGGAATGACAGATCCTGAAGCTGAGGCTCCAATACTTTGGCCACCTCATGAGAAGAGAAGACTCCCTGGAAAAGACCCTGATGCTGGGAAAGATTTGAGGGCACAAGGAGAAGGGGACGAGAGAGGACGAGATGGTTGGACAGTGTTCTCGAAGCTACTAACATGAGTTTGACCAAACTGTGGAAGGTAGTGGAAGACAGGAGTGCCTGGCATGCTCTGGTCCATGGGGTCACGAAGAGTCGGACACGACTAAACAACAACAAAAGTGTATTCAACTGATTATCACCTTGTTTGAGAAAGGTATAGGAAGACCTGATTCCAAATGTCTTCTTTTCCCACCCCCAATGGACAATTAACTTTGTCAGAGCCAAAAATGGGAGACTCTAATGGGAGAATTTTGTTTCTAGCTTCGTGCATTTAATGCCCCTCCATTTTTATCTCTGGATCAGGATAGTTGTTCCTTTGCCTCAGTCCCCCTTGCCTGTAAAATGGGAATACTTTATTGAATTGGAGATTGTCGTTAAGGGGTTGTTGCTTTTTGTGAGGGAAAATGACCCTTTTCATGCAGGGCCTTCTCAGTTGAGGCACCTGACCATGGGACTGCCTCTCAAATATCTGAGAGATCCTTTCTTTCCCCGTGGACTGTCTTGGGTGTGAAAATTGGCAAAGAATACCCCTTTGGGAGCTCTGCTACCCTCAGAAATTTGAGAGGTGGTGGCCCAGATCAGGGCATTCTCTGCAGTGGCCTCTAAGCTGTGGAATTTCCTCCCCACTGAGATGCATTGGGCAGCTTCATTGTATAGCTTTTGTCCTTTGCTAGCCCCACTCTGTTATTCTGATTGTAAATTGTTTTAGCTGATATTAATATTGTATTTTATATTGCTGCAACCTGCCCAAGGACTTTATGGTGAAGGGCTGGTAAGAAATCTTAATAATAATAATAATAATAAGCCTCTTCATTGATGCTCTTGAAGTAGTTGGTTAAGGTGCATCTCTTCCACGTTTTATTTACTTTAATTTCCAACTGCTTGTGGGTTGGTTTTACGGGTTTCTTTTAATTGCTCTTTTTATAGTTCATTTTACTTATTTGAGTTGTCTGTTTTAATGTTGTAAACATTGGGAGTTTCTAAAGGGCCAAAAGGCAATATATAAATGACTTCCTAGAGAAATATAGTTGTATTGCAAACTCTTCCGTAGGAATTATGGTGAAAGTTGTTAAAAAGCAGTAATTTCTCTTCATTTTCAAACCTTAAATTTTACTGAAGAGGGGAGAAAACTTCCATGTGAAAGCTTTGTGAAATTCCATTGAAGGACAACAGGCAAGAGATGGAATGGGAAATCCCTGATTATTGTTTGTAAATTGATTATAAAGATGCTAAGGTTGATTTTCCTGCCTTCTATAGGTTGGTAAGGAATGAAACAAGTCCTCTGCTGCAGTTATGAAATGTATACATAAGTTGATATCTCTTGTGCTTTTGCAGCGTGCATAGAAGTGGCAAAAAGGTTGCGCTGAGTAAAGAAAACCTTTTGCTGCGGGGATGTACGATTAGAAATACAGAAGAAGTCTCAGGAATAGTCATCTATGCTGGTAAGAGGCTGCCACCCTTTACCTTGTGCTTTTACACTTCGTTCCTTTTGATCACCCCC